>NW_027198861.1:5000-38648 GCF_038502225.1 Cherax quadricarinatus
GGGGTGATCTAGGGGTGAAGACAGGGAAGGGGTGATCTAGGGGGTGAAGACAGGGGAAGGGTGATCTAGGGGTGAAGACAAGGGGTGATCTAGGGGTGAAGACAGGGGAAGGGTGATCTAAGGGGTGAAGACAAGGGGTGATCTAGGGGTGAAGACAGGGGAAGGGTGATCTAGGGGGTGAAGACAGGGAAGGGGTGATCTAGGGGTGAAGACAGGGAAGGGTGATCTAGGGGGTGAAGACAAAGGAAGGGTGATCTAGGGGATGAAGACATGGGAAGGGAAGGGGTGATCTAGGGGGTGAAGACATGGGAAGGGTGATCTAGGGGTGGGTGAAGGCAGGAAGGGTGATCTAGGGGGTGAAGACAGGGGAAGGGTGATGTAGGGGGTGAAGACAAGGGGTGATCTAGGGGTGAAGACAGGGAAGGGTGATCTAAGGGGTGAAGACAAGGGGTGATCTAGGGGGTGAAGACAGGGAGGGGAAGGGTGATCTAGGGGTGAAGACAGGGAAGGGTGATCTAGGGGTGAAGACAAAGGAAGGGTGATCTAGGGGATGAAGACATGGGAAGGGTGATCTAGGGGGTGAAGACATGGGAAGGGTGATCTAGGGGTGAAGGCAGGGAAGGGTGATCTAGGGGTGAAGACAGGGAAGGGTGATGTAGGGGGTGAAGACAGGAGAAGGGTGAACTAGGGGTGAAGACAGGGGAAGGGTGATCTAGGGGTGAAGACAGGGGAAGGGTGATCTAGGGGGTGAAGACAAAGGAAGGGTGATCTAGAGGATGAAGACATGGGAAGGGTGATCTAGGGGTGAAGACAAAGGAAGGGTGATCTAGGGGATGAAGACATGGGAAGGGTGATCTAGGGGGTGAAGACATGGGAAGGGTGATCTAGGGGGTGAAGGCAGGGAAGGGTGATCTAGGGGGTGAAGACAGGGAAAAGGTGATGTAGGGGGTGAAGACAGGAGAAGGGTGATCTAGGGGTGAAAATAGGAAAGAGTGATCTAGGGGGTGAAGACAGGGGAAGGGGGACCCAGCAAGGAGGCAGGACAGAAGAAGGGAGACACAGGAAGTAGAAGTGAGAACGGAGGAGAGTAATGTAATAAGAGTTAGGAAGAGAGGAGAGGGGAGAGGGAGAGGAAGAGGGAGAGGGAGAGGGGAAAGATAAACGCTGGGGAGATAAATGAAAAAAAAACAGAGGTGGGGATAAAGAGGGAGGGAAAAATTCGAGAAAGGACAGAGTCATGGCAGGAAATTCCCCAGACATTAATAAATTTCCCCGACCGTAAATTATTAAGGCGGTGTACTGGAACCCCCCTACCCCTCCCCTACCACTCCCACACCCCCTACCCTCCACACAACTCTCCAACCCCTACCCTCCATACTCCTCTTTCACCCTCTTCAACACTCCACATTCCCATCCTTATCATCACCCCTTCATCCCACCCCTCCCTTGCCTCCCACCCCTCCCAATTACCTCCCAACCCTCCCCTTACCTCCCACCCCTTCCCCTTTACCTCCCACCTCCCCACCTCGATTCATGGTTGTGGGGCTATGCCGTGATAGTGGTAATTGTTGGTGGGTTGCGTAGCTGGTGGTGATGGTAACAGTGGTAGTGGGTTGGAGGGTGATGGTGGGGAGGGGAATGGTTTGGAGTGGGTGATGGTGGGGAGGGTGGTTTAGAGTGGTGATGGTGGGGAGGAGGTGGTTTGGAGGGTGATGGTGGGGAGGGGGATGTGGTTTGGAGGGTGATGGTGGGGAGGGGGTGGTTTGGAGGGTGATGGTGGGGAGGGGTGGTTTGGAGGGTGATGGTGGGGAGGGGACGGGTTTGAAAGGTGATGGTGGGGGGAGGGGGTGGTTTGGAGGGTGATGGTGGGGAGGGGGTGGTTTGGAGGGTGATGGTGGGGAGGGTGGGTTGGAGGGTGATGGTGGGGAGGGGGGTGGTTTGGAAGGTGATGGTGGGAGGGGGTGGTTTGGAGGGTGATGGTGGGGAGGGGGTGGTTTGGAGGGTGATGGTGGGGGAGGGGTGGTTGGAGGGTGATGGTGGGGAGGGGGTGGTTTGGTGGGTGATGGTGGGGGAGGGGGTGGTTTGGAGGGTGGATGGAGGGGAGGGGT
The DNA here is from genome assembly GCF_038502225.1 of Cherax quadricarinatus. NCBI lineage: Eukaryota > Metazoa > Arthropoda > Malacostraca > Decapoda > Parastacidae > Cherax > Cherax quadricarinatus. Next base: position 7,109 of record NW_027198861.1, read on the forward strand.
GGTTTGGAGGGTGAAAGTGGGGAGGGGTGGTTTGGAGGTGATGGTGGGGAGGGGTGGTTTGGAGGGTGATGGTGGGGAGAGGGGTGGTTTGGAGGGTGATAGGTGGGGAGGGTTGGTTTGGAGGGTGATGGTGGGGAGGGGTGGTTTGGAGGGTGATTGTGGGGAGGGGTGGTTTGGAAGGTGATTGTGGGGAGGGTGGTTTGGAGGGTGATAGTCGGGAGGGGGTGGTTTGGAGGGTGATGGTGGGGAGGGGGCGGTTTGGAGGGTGATGGTGGGGAGGGGGTGGTTTGGAGGGTGATGGTGGGGAGGGGTGGTTTGGTGGGTGATGGTGGGGGAGGGGGTGGTTTGGAGGGTGATAGTGGGGAGGGGTGGTTTGGAGGGTGATGGTGGGGAGAGGGTGGTTTGGAGGGTGATTGTGGGGAGGGGGTGGTTGGAAGGTGATGGTGAGGAGGGGGTGGTTTGGAGGGTGATAGTGGGGGAGGAGTGGTTTGGAGGGTGATGGTGGGGAGGGTGGTTTGGAGGGTGATGGTGGGGAGGGGTGGTTTGGAGGGTGATGGTGGGGAGGGGGGTGGTTTGGTGGGTGATGGTGGGAGGGGTGGTTTGGAGGGTGATGTGGGAGGGGAGGGGGTGGTTTGGAGGGTGATGGTGGGGAGGGGTGGTTTGGAGGGTGATGGTGGGGAGGGGGTGGTTTGGAGGGTGATGGTGGGGAGGGGGTGGTTTGGTGGGTGATGGTGGGGGAGGGGTGGTTTGGAGAGTGATGGTGGGGAGGGGGGTGGTTTGGAGGGTGATGGTGGGAGGGGTGGTTTGGAGGGTGATGGTGGAGAGGGTGGTGGAGGGTGGAGGTGATGGTGGTAGGGAGGGGTGGTTTGGAGGGTGATGGCGGGGAGGGGGTGGTTTGGAGGGTGATGGTGGGTAGGGAGGGGGTGGTTTGTAGAATGATGGTGGGGAGGGAGACGTGGTTTGAAAGGTGATGGTGGGGAGGGGGTGGTTTGGAGGGTGATGGTGGGGAGGGGAGGTTTGGAGGGTGATGGTGGGAGGGGGTGGTTTGGAGGGTGATGGTGGGGAGGGGGTGATTTGGTGGGTGATGGCAGGGGAGGGTGGTTTGGAGGGTGATGGTGGAGACAGGGGTGGTTTGGAGGGTGATAGTGGGGAGGGGTGGTTTGGAGGGTGATGGTGGGGAGGGGTGGTTTGGAGGGTGATGGTGGGGAGGGGGTGGTTTGGAGGGTGATAGTGGGGAGGGGATGGTTTGGAGGGTGATGGTGGGGAGGGGGTGGTTTGGAGGGTGATGGTGGGGAGGGGGTGGTTTGGAAGGTGATGGTGGGGAGGGGTGGTTTGAAAGGTGATGGTGGGGAGGGGGGTGGTTTGGAGGGTGATGGTGGGGAGGGGGTGGTTTGGTGGGTGATGGTGGGGTGGGGGTGGTTTGGAGGGTGATGGTGGGGAGGGGGTGGTTTGGAGGGTGATGGTGGGGAGGGGACGTGGTTTGAAAGGTGATGGTGGGGAGGGGGTGGTTTGGAGGTGATGGTGGGGAGGGGGTGGTTTGGAGGGTGATGGTGGGGGAGGGTGGAGGGTTGGAGGGTGATGGTGGGGAGGGGGTGGTTTGGAAGGTGATGGTGGGGAGGGTGGTTTGGAGGGTGATGGTGGGGAGGAGGGTGGTTTGGAGGGTGATGGTGGGGAGGGGTGGTTTGGAGGGTGATGGTGGGGAGAGGGGTTTGGTTTGGGTGGGTGGTGGGAGGGGGTGGTTTGGAGGGTGATGGTGGGGAGGGGTGGTGGTTTGGAGGGTGAAAGTGGGGAGGGGGTGGTTTGGAGGGTGATGGTGGGGAGGGGGTGGTTTGGTGGGTGATGGTGGGGAGGGGTGGTTTGGAGGGTGATAGTGGGGGAGGGGGGTGGTTTGGAGGGTGATGGTGGGGAGGGGTGGTTTGGAGGGTGATTGTGGGGAGGGGGTGGTTTGGAAGGTGATTGTGGGGAGGGGGTGGTTTGGAGGGTGATAGTCAGGAGGTGGTTTGGAGGGTGATGGTGGGGAGGGGAGGGGGTTTGGAGGGTGATGGTGGGGAGGGGGGTGGTTTGGAGGGTGATGGTGGGGAGGGGTGGTTTGGTGGGTGATGGTGGGGAGGGGGGTGGTTTGGAGGGTGATAGTGGGGAGGGGGTGGTTTGGAGGGTGATGGTGGGGAGAGGGTGGTTTGGAGGGTGATTGAGGGGAGGGTGGTTTGGAAGGTGATGGTGAGGAGGGGTGGTTTGGAGGGTGATAGTGGGGAGGGGTGGTTTGGAGGGTGATGGTGGGGAGGGGTGGTTTGGAGGGTGATGGTGGGAGGGGTGGTTTGGAGGGTGATGGTGGGGGAGGGGTGGTTTGGTGGGTGATGGTGGGGAGGGGTGGTTTGGAGGGTGATAGTGGGGAGGGTGGTTTGGAGGGTGATGGTGGGGAGGGGTGGTTTGGAGGGTGATAGTGGGGAGGGGGTGGTTTGGAGGGTGATGGTGGGGAGGGGTGGTTTGGTGGGTGATGGTGGGGGAGGGGTGGTTTGGAGGGTGATGGTGGGGAGGGGTGGTTGGAGGGTGATGGTGGGGAGGGGTGGTTTGGAGGGTGATGGTGGAGGAGGTGGTGGTTTGGAGGGTGATGGTAGGGAGGGGTGGTTTGGAGGGTGATGGCAGGGGAGGGGGTGGTTTGGAGGGTGATGGTAGGGAGGGGGTGGTTTGCAGAATGATGGTGGGGAGGGAGACGTGGTTTGAAAGGTTATGGTGGGGAGGGGGTGGTTTGGAGGGTGATGGTGGGGAGGGGAGGTTTGGAGTGATGGTGGGGAGGGGGTGAGGTTTGGAGGGTGATGGTGGGGAGGGGGTGATTTGGTGGGTGATGGTGGGAGGGGTGGTTTGGAGGGTGATGGTGGAGACAGGGGGTGGTTTGGAGGGTGATAGTGGGGAGGGGGTGGTTTGGAGGGTGATGGTGGGGAGGGGTGGTTTGGAGGGTGATGGTGGGGAGGGGGTGGTTTGGAGGGTGATAGTGGGAGGATGGTTTGGAGGGGTGATGGTGGGGAGGGTGGTTTGGAGGGTGATGGTGGGGAGGGGGTGGTTTGGAAGGTGATGGTGGGGAGGGGTTGGTTTGAAAGGTGATGGTGGGGAGGGGGGTGGTTTGGAGGGTGATGGTGGGGAGGGGGTGGTTTGGTGGGGGTGATGGTGGGAGGGGAGGGGTGGTTTGGAGGGTGATGGTGGGGAGGGGTGGTTTGAAGGGTGATGGTGGGGAGGGGGTGGTTTGGAGGTGATGGAGAGGGTGGTGGTTTGGAGGAGTGATGGTGGGGAGGGGGTGGTTTGGAGGGTGATGGTAGGGAGGGGGTGGTTTGGAGGGTGATGGTGGGGAGGGAGACGTGGTTTGAAAGGTGATGGTGGGGAGGGGGTGGTTTGGAGGGTGATGGTGGGGGAGGGGGTGGTTTGGAGGTGATGGTGGGGAAGGGGACGTGGTTTGAAGGTGATGGTGGGGGAGGGGACGTGGTTTGAAAGGTGATGGTGGGGAGGGGTGGCTTTGGAGGGTGATGGTGGGGACGGGGTGGTTTGGAGGGTGATGGTGGGGAGGGGGTGGTTTGGAGGGTGGGGAGAAGAAGGTAGTGGTGAGAGTTGTGGGAGACAGGAAGAAGAGGCTTTGTGTTAGGGAGGTGAAAGGTTTTTCTGTTCTAGTGGTTAAAAATAGAGAGAGAGAGAGAGAGAGAGAGAGAGAGAGAGAGAGAGAGAGAGAGAGAGAGAGAGAGAGAGAGAGAGAGAGAGAGAGAGAGTTGCTTTCCGCTTCGGATTTTAATGCTCAATGAGTAATTCGTTTTTTTTTTAGTCTGCTTTCCTGACAGAAAATCCTGTTGGTAAACCCTGAGATCCAGTTCACACAAGTGCTGTCTGTCTCCTGGTTCGTTGGCTGTTTGTTGGATCGTTTTCTGTCTGTTGGTTCGTAGGCTGTCTGCTGGCTTTTATATCTGTTGGTCTGTTGGTGTGTATATCTGAAGGCTTGAGTGCCTGTTGGTCTGTTGGTTTATATATCTGTTGGTTTGTATATCTGTTGGTCTGTTCTTCTCTGTCAGTCTTACAGTCTCCGTCTTACAGTTTTTATAAATATTGAAAATCGTGTTATTTTATACACACACACACACACACACACACACACACACACACACACACACACACACACACACACACACACACACACACACACACACACACACACACACACACACACACACACCACACACACACACACAAACAAACACCACACACACACACACACACTCACACACACACACACACACACACACACACACACACACACACACACCACACACACACACACACACACACACACACACACACACACACACACACACACACACACACACACACACACACACACACACACACACACACACACACACACACACACACACACACACACACACACACACACACAGGAGCTGTGACTCGACCCCTGCAACCACAGGTGAGTACACACACAAACACACTCTTACACACATACTCACAAACGCCCTCTATTTTCTTGGACTGTAGGAAGGCATTTGACAGATGTTTCATGATAGGGAAAGTGTAACAAGTGGGATTCCCCAAGGATCACCTCTAGGACCTTTACTCCTAAGGAACACAAAGGTACAATACAGCAACTGAAACATTGCACAAATTACCCATACATAGGAGACTGAAATTTATGACGGCGTTTCGGTCCGAGTTGAACCATTAACTAATCACATTAGTTAATGGTTCACGTCAGACCGAAATGTCGTCATAAGTTTATGTTCTAAGTGCGGATTATTCATGCATTGATTAGAGACATTTAGAACGATAACTGGAAACAGAGACCAAGTGACTGAACGTTAAAATAGACAGGTATAAAATCAACTTTCAATTCCATTGTTACAGTCACTTATCTGGTTATTTAAATTACACTAAAATGCTGACTGAGTTGACTCCTTTCTATTTTCCATCAGGTACGGTGCTAATAATCATTACGCTAATCTTAATGTTTGTCTCTGCCACTGTGTTCGTGTCTCTGTCGTCTCTCCTTATCTGTTTATTCTGGAGTCTACAAGGTCGTCACTGCGCCCGTCACACGCATCGTCTACACACGCCCAACTGTAATTAAATCGTTCTTTGTGTCTTCACGTTTCCCAGCATCGCCGAGGGGAGTGAGGCGGCACTAGTTTCAAAGAGCTCACACACCGCTTAGAGAGCACCTGATGTGACCTCCACTGTTTGGGAAGAGCTGATGCGTATCTACAACAACACGAGAGATGATGATGTGGATCTGCCAATGTTCAGGAGCAGCTAATGTGGCTGTGCCACCTGTCCGACGCAGAAGATGCAGTTCTGTCACCAGTCGGGAACAGCAGATGCAGTTCTGTCACCAGTCAGGAACAGCAGATGCAGTTCTGTCACCAGTCAGGAACAGCAGATGCAGATCTGCCAACGTTTCAAGAACATCCCCCGCAGATCTGCGGAGGATGTTTGCTTAAACGTAAATAAAAAATAAAATCTGTTATTAGAGTGCTTCACATTAGAGGACCTTAATTAGTTATAATGATAGGTAAGAATATTTATAAGAGAATAATGAAACAAGATTACGTAACATTCTGGCAACATTTCATTTCATTATGATAATTCTAAATATTTAAAAATCGATGAAAGGAAAGGGAATAAAGAGAGAAGCAAGGGAAAATCGGATATAAATAAGAATAGATGGAGGGACATAAGGATGGGAGAAACAATATGATGACGGCGGAATGGAATATATTATCAGCTGAGGGGAAATATAGGGAAAAGCAAGAAGGGGAGAGAAAATGAGAGAATAGGAGAAGAGCGAGAGAGGAGAGTAACTGAAACAAGATTCTAAGAATTTCAAGAGTTTTCTCGTTTGCCTGACGATTTTTGAAAGCAAGAAGTTTGTTTGCAATTTAGATTGAACTTGTGCCGACTTTCCCGGCTGGTGGGTTAGTTTTCCTTGATGAGACTGATGATCCTCAGTCTGATTTTAGCCGATTTAGCTGACGCAACGCGACTGTTGCGTCTCCCAGTCATAACTGCGGTGTGACTACCTGACTGATGTGACTGGTACTGACCAAACTAACTTTTTACGAAATGCCAAGGATCTGACTGGTAAGGTCGTATGGCATGATTGATGGACCAGATTACAACAGCTGCATAACATGTCTGATGAACCAGAATATTAGAACTACATTACTGATAGATCAGACTATTAAATATACACCACTTGAAAGAACGAGGTAAGATAATGACAGGAGCCAGGTGACGGTAGCAGAAGGGTAAGTGAAGGTGGTAGATGGGGCAGGTGAACTGCAGAAAGGCAGCAAACGGAACAAGTCAGGCAAGACATGATGCTATTTTTTCTTTAGTTTCCCCTACTCTTTCCCCTTTCTTCATCCCTATTATTCTGCTTCACCGCCTCTTTCCCTACGTTCCTCCTTCCACCATCTCTCTCTCTCTCTCTCTCCTTCCCATTACCGTTTTCATCTTCCTGTCCAGTTATTAACATAATTACATTATATAGCGTACCTAATGTAAGGTACATAAGTCTGGGTGCTCAGGAGGCCTCTCCACTAGTGTCCAGGCACTGAACTTCCTCTAAGATGATGTAAACATATCCCTCACGGTTTGCATGTCCAGCTAATTCTGGATTTCTGAAAGCATTTTATAGAGGACTTTCTTGTCCACCTACCTTAGGGATATGGTATAACGTGTCCTACAAGACTGTCGTGTCCAGCCACTTCAAGGATAAAACACGTCTGTGTGGCATTTCCTCCGAGCTAGCGTCGCTATGTAAATAACTTTATAAAATATGAATGTATTTGCATATATCCTGATAATTTTATAATGACAAAAAAAATAGAAAAAAAAAACATAGTTTACCAAAGAACCAGTATCATCGCGCCATGTCACATCGTCTCTTCAGCTGGAATGATATCAGTTGAGTAAGTAATGTGATGTGTGTAAGTCTAAATACTTTGTCTGGCTCTTGAAGCCAGGGAGAGTGAACCTAGAAGCGACCAACGAAGACTGGTGTACACACACACACACACACACACACACACACACACACACACACACACACACGTTAAACTAAGAGCAATCAAACTTTGTACTCAAATCTTCCAGCTCTAGTCCTCAAAGTTCTTAAGCAAGACGAGGTAAGTCGTGTCATTGGTGGCTGTGATTCTCCTGAGCAAGCAAGGATATTCTGAGGTTGCACTGCTAAATAAAAAAGGGTCACCTGCCCTATGTAGGTCGCCTTGTTTGGTCTAAGGTCACCTCTTGGATATCATTTGTAGCTGCTTGTGACTTTTGACCTTTAGTTTCAAGTTTCACTGTGACCAGTGACCCTTCACATTCCTGAAAATGCTAGTTATAATTTCAAGAATATAATTACTGTCAAAACACCAGGAATGAGAGTAGAGTGGTAAGTGTTTATCTGTTCCTTTCAAGAATAATGGTCAGTTGGAAGCAGACTGACAAAGCCTTTGCTTGCATGAAGGCTTTTAACCACAATTGTTTGCACTGACCGAAGCAAAACGTAAACAGTTTCCTAACATCCGCATTAACAATAGATACCAAAGCCGATGTCAGCTTGCAGCCAGATAATATTCTGACTAGACCTAGCAAGGCTCAGCTTCTTATAGGATGTTAAGGCAGGATTATATAACGCCCAGGATGGTCTTCTGATGTTTGAAGAAATGGTGTAGGTTATCCTGGGTGGTGGTATTCTTCCCATGTTCTGGAAACTCCTGTCACCACTTTGTTGCAGCACCACTATTAAAGGTTTTTGAAAGAGGAGTAGTCGTAATATCCCATTACGTCCAGTAGACAGGTATCTTGCTCCAATATTTTAGCGTCTACCCTGGATGACCATATATATATATATATATATATATATATTATATATATATATATATATATATATATATATATATATATATATATATATATATATATATATATATATAGGTAGTAGGTTGGTAGACAGCAACCACCCAGGGAGGTACTACCGTCCTGCCAAGTGAGTGTAAAACGAAAGCCTGTAATTGTTTTACATGATGGTAGGATTGCTGGTGTCTTTTGTCTGTCTCATAAATATGCAAGATTACAGGTACGTCTTGCTACTTCTACTTACACTTAGGTCACACTACACATACATGTACACGTTTATTTATACACACTCATCTGAGTTTTCTTTGATTTTATCTTAATAGTTCTTGGTCTTATTACTTTTCCTTTTATATCCATGGGGAAGTGGAATAAGAATCTTTCCTCCGTAAGCCATGCGTGTTGTAAAAGTCAACTAAAATGCCGGGAACAATGGGCTAGTAACCCCTTTTCCTGTAATAATTACTAAAAAGAATAAGAAGAAGAAAATTGTCAAAGTGGGAAGTCTGAATGTGCGTGGATGTTGTGCAAATGATAAGAAAGAGATGATTGTGGATGTTATGAATGAGAAGAAGCTGGATGTCCTGGCTTTAAGTGAAACAAAGCTGAAGGGGGTGGGAGAGTTTCAGTGGAGAGGAATAAATGGGATTAGGTCAGGGGTTTCAAATAGAGTTAGAGCTAAAGAAGGAGTAGCAATAATGTTGAAGGATAAGTTATGGCAGGAAAAGAGGGACTATAAATGTATTAATTCAAGGATTATGTGGAGTAAAATAAAGGTTGGATGTGAAAAGTGGGTTATAGTAAGCGTATATGCACCTGGAGAAGAGAGAAGTGTAGAGGAGAGAGAGAGATTTTGGGAAATGTTGAGTGAATGCGTGGGGAGTTTTGAACCAAGTGTGAGAGTACTTGTGGTTGGGGATTTCAATGCTAAAGTGGGTAAAAATGTTGTGGAGGGAGTAGTAGGTAAATTTGGGGTGCCAGGGGTAAATGAAAATGGGGAGCCTTTAATTGAGCTATGTGTAGAAAGAGGTTTGGTAATAAGTAATACATATTTTATGAAAAAGAGGATAAATAAATATACAAGGTATGATATAGCACGTAATGAAAGTAGTTTGTTAGATTATGTATTGGTGGATAAAAGGTTGATGGGTAGGCTCCAGGATGTACATGTTTATAGAGGGGCAACTGATATATCGGATCATTATTTAGTTGTAGCTACAGTTAGAGTAAGAGGTAGATGGGAAAAGAGGAAAATGGCAACAGCAAGTAAGAGGGAGGTGAAAGTGTATAAACTAAGGGAGGAGGAAGTTCGGGTGAGATATAAGCAACTATTGGCAGAAAGGTGGGCTGGTGCAAGTATGAGTAGTGGGGGGGGGGGGTTGAAGAGGGTTGGAATAGTTTTAAAAATGCAGTATTAGAATGTGGGGCAGAAGTTTGTGGTTATAGGAGGGTGGGTGCAGGAGGAAAGAGGAGTGATTGGTGGAATGATGAAGTAAAGGGTGTGATAAAAGAGAAAAAGTTAGCTTATGAGAGGTTTTTACAAAGCAGAAGTGTTATAAGAAGAGTAGAGTATATGGAGAGTAAAAGAAAGGTGAAGAGAGTGGTGAGAGAGTGCAAAAGGAGAGCAGATGATAGAGTGGGAGAGGCACTGTCAAGAAATTTTAATGAAAATAAGAAAAAATTTTGGAGTGAGTTAAACAAGTTAAGAAAGCCTAGGGAACGAATGGATTTGTCAGTTAAAAACAGAGTAGGGGAGTTAGTAGATGGGGAGATGGAGGTATTGGGTAGATGGCGAGAATATTTTGAGGAACTTTTAAATGTCGACGAAGAAAGGGAGGCGGTAATTTCATGCACTGGCCAGGGAGGTATACCATCTTTTAGGAGTGAAGAAGAACAGGATGTGAGTGTGGGGGAGGTGCGTGAGGCATTACGTAGAATGAAAGGGGGTAAAGCAGCTGGAACTGATGGGATCATGACAGAAATGTTAAAAGCAGGGGGGGATATAGTGTTGGAGTGGTTGGTATTTTTGTTTAATAAATGTATGAAAGAGGGGAAGGTACCTAGGGATTGGCAGAGAGCATGTATAGTCCCTTTATATAAAGGGAAGGGGGACAAAAGAGATTGTAAAAATTATAGAGGAATAAGTTTACTGAGTATACCAGGAAAAGTGTACGGTAGGGTTATAATTGAAAGAATTAGAGGTAAGACAGAATGTAGGATTGCGGATGAGCAAGGAGGTTTCAGAGTGGGTAGGGGATGTGTAGATCAAGTGTTTACATTGAAGCGTATATGTGAACAGTATTTAGATAAAGGTAGGGAAGTTTTTATTGCATTTATGGATTTAGAAAAGGCATATGATAGAGGGGATAGGGGAGCAATGTGGCAGATGTTGCAAGTATATGGAATAGGTGGTAAGTTACTAAATGCTGTAAAGAGTTTTTATGAGGATAGTGAGGCTCAGGTTAGGGTGTGTAGAAGAGAGGGAGACTACTTCCCGGTAAAAGTAGGTCTTAGACAGGGATGTGTAATGTCACCATGGTTGTTTAATATATTTATAGATGGGGTTGTAAAAGAAGTAAATGCTAGGGTGTTCGGGAGAGGGGTGGGATTAAATTATGGGGAATCAAATACAAAATGGGAATTGACACAGTTACTTTTTGCTGATGATACTGTGCTTATGGGAGATTCTAAAGAAAAATTGCAAAGGTTAGTGGATGAGTTTGGGAGTGTGTGTAAAGGTAGAAAGTTGAAAGTGAACATAGAAAAGAGTAAGGTGATGAGGGTATCAAATGATTTAGATAAAGAAAAATTGGATATCAAATTGGGGAGGAGGAGTATGGAAGAAGTGAATGTTTTCAGATACTTGGGAGTTGACGTGTCGGCGGATGGATTTATGAAGGATGAGGTTAATCATAGAATTGATGAGGGAAAAAAGGTGAGTGGTGCATTGAGGTATATGTGGAGACAAAAAACGTTATCTATGGAGGCAAAGAAGGGAATGTATGAAAGTATAGTAGTACCAACACTCTTATATGGGTGTGAAGCTTGGGTTGTGAATGCAGCAGCGAGGAGGCGGTTGGAGGCAGTGGAGATGTCCTGTCTAAGGGCAATGTGTGGTGTAAATATTATGCAGAAAATTCGGAGTGTGGAAATTAGGAGAAGGTGTGGAGTTAATAAAAGTATTAGTCAGAGGGCTGAAGAGGGGTTGTTGAGGTGGTTTGGTCATTTAGAGAGAATGGATCAAAGTAGAATGACATGGAGAGCATTTAAATCTGTAGGGGAAGGAAGGCGGGGTAGGGGTCGTCCTCGAAAAGGTTGGAAGGAAGGGGTAAGGGAGGTTTTGTGGGCGAGGGGCTTGGACTTCCAGCAGGCGTGCATGAGCGTGTTCGATAGGAGTGAATGGAGACGAATGGTATTTGGGACCTGACGATCTGTTGGAGTGTGAGCAGGGTAATATTTAGTGAAGGGATTCAGGGAAACCGGTTATTTTTATATAGCCGGACTTGAGTCCTGGAAATGGGAAGTACAATGCCTGCACTCTAAAGGAGGGGTTCGGGATATTAGCAGTTTGGAGGGATATGTTGTGTATCTTTATACGTATATGCTTCTAAACTGTTGTGTTCTGAGCACCTCTGCAAAAACAGTGATTATGTGTGAGTGAGGTGAAAGTGTTGAATGATGATGAAAGTATTTTCTTTTTGGGGATTTTCTTTCTTTTTGGGTCACCCTGCCTCGGTGGGAGACGACCGACTTGTTAAAAAAAAAAATTATTTTGCAATGACGATTTGTTTGATGACAGAGACTCCAGAACTTTTCTGTATCTGTGTCTGATACATTCAATATTTTGTTACAGTCTATATTCTATCTGTAGTCTGATTTACATTTCTCCTGTGTCCACATCTATCCCTCAATTTTCTTAATTTATTTAGTCAGTCCTTTACAGATTCAGTCATTTTTATTATTTACATTTTTTCTTGCAATTCTCTACAATCCACCAAAACATAATACACAAAATATATTGTATTGGAACCTACAGAAATGTAGTCATAAAATTTGTCTTGTTATTACCTTTTCGAGAGTAATTCATTTACATTCTTTATTCACTACGGCCAGTCATTAATATAAATTATAAACATTATCAAGGGCAGGTACGGATCCTTCCGGCACGTCGCTCTTAAATTTTCCTGTCAAAAAAGCTCTCAAAAAAATTATCCATTGTAATAATTTGCCTTTCATTCCTCTTAAATTTTGCAGGTTTTCAAATAGCTCTCTTATGGGAAACTCTGTCGAACAATTTACAAAGGATGAGATGAATACAATTGGCTCATCCATTTCTTTTTGAACCTTTCTCGTGACTTTGTTATAATAATTTAATAGATTTAATATACATTACATGAATTTGCAAACCGAAACACGAATTATTTACCAGTGGGCAGGTTTTTGCGTAGTGTTCGCTCAATTTTTTTCCACATTTGTGCAACAATAGTCACATTTAAACAAATTTATCCAGGTGTAGTGAAATCCTAAATAGGAAATCCCATTGAACAGTAATAGTGCTTCGAGACCAACCTTTAAAACCCAAGGTGCTATCCTTTCTGCTTATATTTATTTTTCCTTGACAGTATTCAATAGCAATTTTACTTTTTACTTCCTCTTCGGGTATTTCAACATTCTCTGTCTCAAGTGATCAAGTAACCCCACCAAATGCAAGTCATCAAGATCGGGGAAGGGCAAAGAAGACCGCAGACAGAGTATAGGTTAAGCGGCCGAAGACTGCAAACCTCACTCAAGGAAAACGATCTTGGACTGAGTGTAATACCGAGCACATCTCCTGAGGAGTACATCAGCCAGATAACTGCTGCAGCATATAGGCGCCTGGCAAACCTGAGAATAGCGTTCCGATACCTCAGTAAGGAATCGTTCAAGACTTTGTACATCGTGTACGTCAGGCCCGGTTTAGAACCCACACCTGGTCAAGCACGCCAACAAATTAGAGAAAGTGCAAAGGTTTGCAACGAGGCTAGTTCCAGAGCTAAGGGGAATATGCTATGAAGAAAGGTTGAGGAAACACATACACACACACACATACACACATACACACACACACACACAAACACACACACACACACACACACACACACACACACACACACACACACACACACACACACACACACACACACACACACACACACACAGGAAGTCTAAAGGCGTGACATCAAGGAAGCGCACGTATTCAGAGAACTGAATTACTTTCATATCTTTTAACATATTGCTTTAAACAATTTTGAAACAGGGAAAGCACTTCATAAACACACCGTAATACGTGCTGCATGGAAAACACAGTTTTATAACGAAGATAAATACCAGGACCTGGAGAAACATAGCGGTTCTAACACGTTATATTGGCTAGCGCTTGTGCTCGTTCTCTACCATTGAGGGCGTTTGTATTTTTTAAGTAGCTCTCATTGTAACCTTTGATGTTTCATTCAACTTTGTACTTTTTATAACTTCTTTGTAAGAGTTTCCATTGTTCTAACCTGGGCATTATAATATTTTGATGCACACTTATTATTAAAATAATAAAAACACATTTAATTTTCACCAGATCACGCTGGACTGTGTCCAAATAATTAAACTTTTTTTCAGTTCGACCATTAAACATGGAATGAAGAACTTCGGCATCGTGGTTTGTGGACGAATGTTTTAAACTTTGGATATGGACATCAACGGTGTTTTAATATAAAAAATGTGAAACAAGAAAATTAATTTGTTTTAATTTTTGGTGTTTTTTTTTTTCAAAACATTTGTTAGAATTCTCAGAAGAATAAGTTCCTAAAGATTGCGAACTAATTTTGGCAAAAGCCTTGTGCCTACTGTCAAGAAAATAAAATTTTGTTTGGTAAAAAAATAAGCAAACTAATTACTGGAAGAACAAACTGGCGTAGCTGAGGAAGTTGTGTAGTGAGGAACGTCACCAGCAGGAGAGGCGGAGGAGGACCAGGAGGGTTGACTTAATGCTAAATACACTCTTGAACCAAGAGATTCTAGCTTTCCTGCCCTTGCTGGGATCAAACCTGAGAACCTTCCATTTCTCAGACTCTATGGCTCACGGGGGCGTAGCACTTCCAATAAATATATAACTACTTTCGGAGGAGTAGTTAAATGTCCCTGCGGAGGGATAGACGAACCTTCTGAATGAGCAAGAGAAATGCACTTTCACTATAAGCTTGAGATTACTGAGGTTCTTGAATGATAATTATATTACCAAAAACGTTTATTTCGTAATATATTATGTTAAACAGATATTTTCCTCTTAAGAAACTCACAGTCGTATAGATTTTTTCTTTTTCTTCTTTATGTCAAAATATTCTGAATGTTCATCTGTAGTTTTACTCAGAATAAACTATAGATTTTTCATCAATATGAAATATGACGAACATTATATTTCATAAATTCTAATGTATAATTATTCCATTTACCTTTTACTACAACGTAAAAAAATTCTCATTTAGTAGTGATTTAGAGGACTTCCCTGAGCATCATACAAGCTGACTTTCCTATGGAGAAATGTTCTCTCTGACGACTGGCTTGAGAAATACGTCTTTTATTGTCTATACAAAGGGACACACACATTTCGGTATATGCGAACTGAAATATACTCATCTCGAGGGGGGGGGGATAAGACAAGAAAAGAGGTGATTAAGATATACTAAATCTTAATGTGTAATTGATAATGTAGAAGCTTGAGACACAGGTGAGCCATAGTGATGTGACGAAGTATTTCTTTAGTCTCAGGGTGCTTAAAAAAGTGGGTTGACTTTCAAGAGTAGACAGGATTAGGCACAAAAACCTGCAACAAGTGATGGAGATCAAAGTAATTTGGGAGATGAGGCCAAGAACCGACTCTCTAAACTTACGCGCAAGCGCGAGCACACACACTCTCACATACACACAGACACACTCACACACAGACACAAAGACACAGACACAGACACAGACACACACACACACACACACACACACACACACACACACACACACACACACACACACACACACACACACACACACACACATACACACACATACACACACACACGCACACACAAACACACACAAAGAGCTAAGGGGGTATGTCCAACGAGGAGAGGTCAAGGAAAATCGACCTGATGACACTAGAGGACAGAAGAGATAGGGGGCATATGATAACGACATATAAAATACTGAAAGGAAACGACAAGATAGACAGAGACAGGATGTTCCAGAGATGTGACACAGCAACAAGAAGCCACAATTGGAAGTTGAAGACTTAGATGAATCACAGTGATGTTAGGAAGTATTTCTTCATTCAGAGTTATCAGGAAGTGGAAGAGTCTGGGAAGTGAAGTAGTGGAGGCAGGATTGATACATAGCTTTAAGAAGATGTATGATAAAGCTCATGGAGCAGGAAGAGTGATCTAGTAGTAGCCAGGAGCTGTGACTCGACCCCTACAACCACAACTACGTGAATACAGCTGAGTGCACACACACACACACACACACACACACACACACACACACACACACACACACACACACACACACACACACACACACACACAAAGCTTCGGAATAACAGTATTTATTGATTAGTAATATACCAGTTCGTTCCAGTTTGCCTTGTACATGTTGCCATCATCCTGCTGTCCTCCTCTCTATTTTCCTCTTCCTCTCATTCACTAGGTGCTGCATCATCAAGGGAATGGGAGGAAGCTATTTTTATTTTTCTTCAGCACTCTTTATGGATTATAACATTAATAGATAAAAAATGCAATATTTGACCAGCATATAAGAATTAAAAAAGAGTATAAAATATCTGCATTGTTGCTCACGGCTGGACAAATATATCCTCTCATCTGCACCACAACTGACGGATATCCTCGTCACCACAGTGGATAATATATACCAGTTAAAATAACAGAATACCGCCAGTTCTATACTTCCCTTCCAGACTTTATAGTCACACTCTGGCCGTCGTATTTTTTCACTTGCCTTTTGAGTTATATTAACTTTTCTCCCTGAACCTCTACATTGTTAAATCTTTAACTTGTGCTTCATTACTATGTAGTAACTGCTTTAGCGTGGGTACGCCAGAATAATTTATCCTCTTTATTATGTTTTACTGGAGATCATTTTCACTTGCAGGAAGCGAGTTTTTACTCAGCCAGATAGATGTATGATAATGAAGTCAAAACAGAAAGCAACATTAATATATTTTACGGTGTGTGTGTGTGTGTGTACTCACCTAGTTGTACTCACCTAGTTGAGGTTGCAGGGGTCGAGTCCAAGCTCCTGGCCCCGCCTCTTCACTGGTCGCTACTAGGTCACTCTCCCTGAACCATGAGCTTTATCGTACCTCTGCTTAAAGCTATGTATGGATCCTGCCTCCACTACATCGCTTCCCAAACTATTCCACTTCCTGACTACTCTGTGGCTGAAGAAATACTTCCTAACATCCCTTTGATTCATCTGTGTCTTCAGCTTCCAACTGTGTCCCCGTGTTGCTGTGTCCAGTCTCTGGAACATCCTGTCTTTGTCCACCTTGTCAATTCCTCTCAGTATTTTGTAAGTCGTTATCATGTCCCCCCTATCTCTCCTGTCCTCCAGTGTCGTCAGGTTGATTTCCCTTAACCTCTCCTCATAGGACATACCTCTTAACTCTGGGACTAGTCTTGTTGCAAACCTTTGCACTTTCTCTAGTTTCTTTACATGCTTGGCTAGGTGTGGGTTCCAAACTGGTGCCGCATACTCCAATATGGGCCTAACGTACACGGTGTACAGGGTCCTGAACGATTCCTTATTAAGATGTCGGAATGCTGTTCTGAGGTTTGCCAGGCGCCCATATGCTGCAGCAGTTATTTGGTTGATGTGCGCTTCAGGAGATGTGCCTGGTGTTATACTCACCCCAAGATCTTTTTCCTTGAGTGATGTTTGTAGTCTCTGGCCCCCTAGACTGTACTCCGTCTGCGGTCTTCTTTGCCCTTCCCCAATCCTCATGACTTTGCACTTGGTGGGATTGAACTCCAGGAGCCAGTTGCTGGACCAGGTCTGCAGCCTGTCCAGATCCCTTTGTATTTCTGCCTGGTCTTCGATCGAATGAACTCTTCTCATCAACTTCACGTCATCTGCAAACAGGGACACCTCGGAGTTTATTCCTTCCGTCATGTCGTTCACAAATACCAGAAACAGCACTGGTCCTAGGACTGACCCCTGTGGGACCCCGCTGGTCACAGGTGCCCACTCTGACACCTCGCCACGTACCATTACTCGCTGCTGTCTTCCTGACAAGTATTCCCTGATCCATTGCAGTGCCTTCCCTGTTATCCCTGCTTGGTCCTCCAGTTTTTGCACTAATCTCTTGTGTGGTACTGTGTCAAACGCCTTCTTGCAGTCCAAGAAAATGCAATCCACCCACCCCTCTCTCTCTTGTCTTACTGCTGTCACCATGTCATAGAACTCCAGTAGGTTTGTGACACAGGATTTCCCGTCTCTGAAACCATGTTGGCTGCTGGTGATGAGATCATTCCTTTCTAGATGTTCCACCATTCTTCTCCTGACAATCTTTTCCATGATTTTGCATGCTATACATGTCAGTGACACTGGTCTGTAGTTTAGTGCTTCATGTCTGTCTCCTTTTTTAAAGATTGGGACCACATTTGCTGTCTTCCATGCCTCAGGCAATCTCCCTGTTTCGATAGATGTATTGAATATTGTTGTTAGGGGTACACATAGCGCCTCTGCTCCCTCTCTCAGGACCCATGGAGAGATGTTATCTGGCCCCATTGCCTTTGAGGTATCTAGCTCACTCAGAAGCCTCTTCACTTCTTCCTCGGTTGTGTGTACTGTGTCCAGCACATGGTGGTGTACCCCACCTCTCCGTCTTTCTGGAGCCCCTTCTGTCTCCTCTGTGAACACTTCTTTGAATCTCTTGTTGAGTTCCTCACATACTTCACGGTCATTTCTTGTTGTCTCTCCTCCTTCCTTCCTTAGCCTGATTACCTGGTCCTTGACGGTTGTTTTCTTCCTGATGTGGCTGTATAACAGCTTCGGGTCAGATTTGGCTTTTGCTGCTATGTCGTTTTCATATTGACGTTGGGCCTCCCTTCTTATCTGTGCATATTCGTTTCTGGCTCTACGACTGCTCTCCTTATTCTCCTGGGTCCTTTGCCTTCTATATTTCTTCCATTCCCTAGCACACTTGGTTTTTGCCTCCTTGCATCTTTGGGTGAACCATGGGCTCATCCTGGCTTTTTCATTATTCCTGTTACCCTTGGGTACAAACCTCTCCTCAGCCTCCTTGCACATTGTTGCTACATATTCCATCATCTCATTAACTGGCTTCCCTGCCAGTTCTCTGTCCCACTGAACCTCATTCAGGAAGTTCCTCATTCCTGTGTAGTCCCCTTTCCTGTAGTTTGGTTTCATTTGTCCTGGCCTTCCTGCTTCCCCCTCCACTTGTAGCTCTACTGTGTATTCGAAGCTCAAAACCACATGATCGCTGGCCCCAAGGGGTCTTTCATATGTGATGTCCTCAATATCTGCACTACTCAAGGTGAATACTAAGTCCAGTCTTGCTGGTTCATCCTCTCCTCTCTCTCTTGTAGTGTCCCTTACGTGTTGGTACATGAAGTTTTCCAGTACCACCTCCATCATCTTAGCCCTCCATGTATCTTGGCCCCCATGTGGCTCCAAGTTCTCCCATTCGATCTCCTTGTGGTTAAAGTCGCCCATGATCAGGAGCTTTGCCCTGCATGCATGAGCTCTTCTGGCCACTGCAGCCAGTGTGTCAACCATCGCTCTATTGCTCTCGTCATACTCTTGCCTTGGCCTCCTGCTGTTCTGTGGTGGGTTATACATCACTGCAATTATCACCTTGGGACCACCAGAGTGAAGCGTTCCCGCTATGTAATCACTTTCTTCTCCGCTGTCTCCTCTCTCCAGCTCATCAAAATTCCATCGGTGTTTGATCAGCAATGCCACTCCTCCACCCCCCCTGTTCCTTCTGTCTTTTCTCAGGATCTGGTATCCCGCTGGAAAGATGGCATCTGTTATCATACCTGTAAGCTTGGTTTCTGTGATCGCTATGATGTCTGGTGATGCCTCTTTGACTCTTTCGTGCCACTCCTCCCACTTGTTTGTTATTCCATCAGCGTTTGTGTACCATACCTTCAGTTTCCTTTCCAACACTGTGGTTTGGGGGGCCTGTGGGGGTGGGAGACCTGGTAGCATACTGTGGGATTCTATGGTTGGGGGTTGGGTGGAAGCTGTGGGTATGGATTGTATTGTGTGTTGGGATGGTGTGATAGGTTGTGGGGTTCTGAGGATAGTTGTGTGTGTGCTTGCCCTTGCTGCTCTGTTCTGCTCTGACTGACCTCTGCTGGTTCCATCCTTGTCTCCTTTCCTAGCTCCTTTCGCTTTTTTGTCCTCTCCCTCAGCTGCTGTCTCTCTGTTTGTGTTCTGTCTCTGTCTAGGAACACCTTCTTGTACTCTTCCGAGCTTTTCAACCGTGGTTTCTCTTGGAGGATCCTGTTCCGCACTGTTTCTGTCCTGAGAATCAGCTTGATCGGTCGGTTTCTCCCCTTCAAGTACCCCCCTATTCTCTGAAAATTTACAATCTCATCCATGTCTTCTCCCCCTATTTCCGTGATGATTTTCTCAATCTCCTTTCTTTCTTCCTGCCGTCTTTCAGTGTGTGTCCTTTCCTCTCTCTCCCGAAGCCCATGGATAATCACTGATTTTGCCCTTTCCTCCTCCCATTGCCTCTCCCTCTGTGACTCTGGTTCCTGTCTGTATGTGGTCATTTTCTCCCTTGATTTTTCCAGTGGCTCTTGGTAGCATGGTTGTGCCTCAGCATTCGACCTATCTCCCTCTCCATCTGCACCCATCTGCTCTTCCCTTCCACTCCCTGGCCCTTCTTTGCAGGCTGATATGACCTTAGCATAATTCATATCTCCTTCCTTCCTGTTCAGCCTCTCAGCTTCGTATGGTGTGTCTTCTCTGGTCACTACCCCTGAGACTTGCTTCAGCCTGTTTACCTCAAATTCTAGGACCTTTACCCTGGCTACTGCAGTTTCGACTTGTGCCTCCCAATTCTTCGTCTCCTTCTCCAACCTCTTTTCCCATTTCACAGAGAGCTCTTTCTCCATTTTTTCAGAAAGCTCTCCTAATTTTCTCTCCCATTCTTGCTCTATCCTTTTCCACTGTTCCTCCATCCATTCCTCCCTACCAGTACCATTGTCATCTGATCCCTGATTCCTGCGAGTCCCAACCATTTTTTTTTTTTAGTGAAAGAGAGAAAGAGAAAAAGAAAAAAGGGGAGAGAGTGAGAGAGAGGGAGAAAGAGAGAGAAGGGGAGCCTAGAAGGAGGGGAAAAGAAGGGAAAAAGGGGGAGAAAGTGAGAGAGAGGGAAAAGGTAAGAGAGAGGGGGGGAGTGACAAGGAAAGAGAGAGAGAGAGAGAAAAGAAGAGGAAGAGAGAGAGGAAGAGAGGAAGAGAGAGAGAGAGAGAGGGAGAGAGAGAGAGAGAGAGAGAGAGAGAGAGAGAGAGAGAGAGAGAGAGAGAGAGAGAGAGAGAGAGAGAGAGAGAGAGGGAGGAAGAGAGAGGAGAGGGAGAGAGAGAGAGAGAGAGAGAGAGGAAGAGAGAGGAGAGGGAGAGAGATGGGGGGGAAAGGAAGGGTTATAGGGTCACTTCACAGGAAGGTGTGAAATCCTGTATATGTGTGTGTGTGTGTGTGTGTGTGTGTGTGTGTGTGTGTGTGTGTGTGTGTGTGTGTGTGTGTGTGTGTGTGTGTGTGTGTGTGTGTGTGTGTGTGTGTGTGTGTGTGTGTGTGTGTGTGTGTGTGCTACAGCTATTCAAGTGCCTAACAGCAGAGCTGTTCTCACCTAGTGTGTGTGCATATGTTTATGTAAACAGTCCTTATTTCCCACGTATGTACTACATATGTATTGTATATGTACCCGATCTCTTGGTTCCCACTGTACTGTCTTATGCGTTTAAAATTACGTTCAAAAATAAATACACTAGGCTTCGCCTATATGCCGCTACCTCTAAATTCTATTAAATGCCAGTAAATGCTGCTTATTCTAATTCTGATAGCTCGAGGAGAGTGACCCCCAATTCCAGCTAGAGACAGGTACTATTGACCCCATGCAACTCAAACTAGGTGAATATTACTTGCGGCTGGCAGTGGAGTAACGTTGCGGGTCTGTCCTGTCCCAGAAGTTGAAGATGTTTGATGCTTCTCGGTAATTTTTCCACTAACTTCCTGTATGCGCTATAGTCTCTAGCTCTAATTTTTTCACTCACTCATTGTATTTACTAACACATCTATACATATCTCTTATCTCCCTGGTCTTGAGTCGCACTTATTCTTCAAATACCCCACTGCGTGTGTGTGTGTGTGTGTGTACTCACCTAATTGTACTCACCTAATTGTGGTTGCAGGGGTCGAGACTCAGCTCCTGGCCCCGCCTCTTCACTGATCGCTACTAGGTCCTCTCTCTCTCTGCTTCCTGAGCTTTATCATACCTCTTCTTAAAACTATGTATGGTTCCTGCCTCCACTACTTCACTTGCTAGGCTATTCCACTTCCTGACAACTCTATGACTGAAGAAATACTTCCTAACGTCCCTGTGACTCGTCTGAGTCTTCAGCTTCCAGTTGTGACCCCTTGTCCCTGTGTCCCCTCTCTGGAACATCCTATCTCTGTCCACCTTGTCTATTCCCCGCAGTATCTTGTATGTCGTTATCATGTCTCCCCTGACCCTTCTGTCCTCCAGTGTCGTCAGTCCGATTTCCCTCAACCTTTCCTCGTACGACATTCCCCTTAGCTCTGGGACTAGCCTTGTTGCAAACCTTTGTACTTTCTCTAACTTCTTGACGTGCTTGACCAGGTGTGGGTTCCAGACTGGTGCTGCATACTCCAGTATGGGCCTAACATACACAGTGTACAGTGTCTTGAACGATTCCTTATTAAGGTATCGGAACGCTATTCTCAGGTTTGCCAGGCGCCCGTATGCTGCAGCAGTTATTTGGTTGATGTGTGCCTCCGGTGATGTGCTCGGTGTTATGGTCACCCCAAGGTCTTTCTCCCTGAGTGAGGTCTGTAGTCTTTGTCCACCTAGCCTATACTCTGTCTGCGGTCTTCTTTGCCCCTCCCCAATCTTCATGACTTTGCATTTGGCTGGATTGAATTCGAGAAGCCAGTTACTGGACCACATGTCCAGCCTGTCCAGGTCTCTTTGCAGTCCTGCCTCATCCTCATCCGATTTAATTCTTCTCATCAACTTCACATCATCTGCGAACAGGGACACTTCAGAGTCTATTCCTTCCATCATGTCGTTCACATATATCAAAAATAGCACTGGTCCTAGAACTGACCCCTGTGGGACCCCGCTCGTCACAGGCGCCCACTGTGATACCTCTTCACGTACCATGACTCGTTGCTGCCTCCCTGTCAGGTATTCCCTGATCCATTGCAGTGCCCTCCCTGTTACATGCGCCTGATCCTCCAGCTTCTGCACTAATCTCTTGTGGGGAACTGTGTCAAAGGCCTTCCTGCAGTCTAGGAAAACGCAATCTACCCACCCCTCTCTCTCGTGTCTTACTTCTGTTACCTTGTCATAAAACTCCAGGAGGTTTGTGATACAAGATTTGCCTTCCATGAACCCATGCTGGTTTTCATTTATAATCTTGTTCCTTTCCAGGTGTTCGACCACTCTCCTCCTGATAATCTTCTCCATGACTTTGCACACAATACATGTCAGAGACACAGGTCTGTAGTTTAGTGCCTCGTTTCTGTTTCCTTTCTTAAATATGGGGACTACATTAGCTGTCTTCCATTTCTCAGGTAGTTGCCCAGTTTCAAGGGATGTGTTGAAGATTGTGGTTAGAGGCACGCACAGCATCTCTGCTCCTTCTCTAAGGACCCATGGGGAGATGTTGTCCGGTCCCATCGCCTTTGAGGTGTCAAGGTCACTTAGGAGCTTCTTCACCTCCTCCTCAGTTGTTCGTATGTCATCCAACACTTGTTGGTATATTCCCTCTTGATGTTCCCTTCTGTGCTGTCTTCCCACAGCCCTTCCTGTCTCTACTGTAAAAACTTCCTTAAATCTCCTGTTCAGCTCCTCACATACCTCCTGATCATTTCTTGTGAGTTCTCCACCTTCTGTCCTTAATCTGATCACCTGGTCTTTGACTGTTGTCTTCCTCCTGATGTGGCTATACAACAGTTTCGGGTCAGTCTTGATTCTCGATGCTATGTCATTTTCATACTGTCGCTGGGCCTCCCTCCTTACCTGTGCATACTCATTCCTGGCTCTGCGACTGATCTCCCTATTTTCGTGTGTTCTCTGCCTTCTGTACTTTTTCCATTCTCTATTGCACTTTGTTTTTGCCTCCTTACACCGTCGGGTAAACCAGGGGCTCGTTCTGGTCTTCCCGTTGTTACTGTTGCCCTTGGGAATAAACCTTTCCACTGCCTCCTTGCATTTTGTTGTTACATATTCCATCATTTCATTTACTGGCTTTCCTGCCAGTTCTCTGTCCCACTGGACCTCCCGCAGGAAGTTCTTCAACCCTATGTAGTCCCCTCTTTTATAGTCAGGCTTTTCCCATTCAACTCCTGTTATTCTCTCCACTTGCAGCTCTACTATGTATTCAAAGCACAGAACCACGTGGTCGCTAGCTCCTAGGGGACTCTCATACTTGATGTCCTCAATGTCTGAGCTGCCCAGGGTGAACACAAGGTCCAATCTTGCTGGTTCATCCTCCCCTCTCACTCTGGTAGTGTCCTTAACATGTTGGTGCATGAGGTTTTCCAGCACCACGTCCAACATCCTGGCTCTCCATGTTTCGGGACCCCCATGTGGCTCCAGGTTTTCCCAGTCAATCTCCCTGTGGTTGAAATCCCCCATAACCAGCAACTTTGCTCTGCTGGAGTGAGCTCTTCTTGCCACCTCAGCAAGTGTGTCCACCATTGCTCTGTTGCTCTCTTCATATTCCTCTCTTGGCCTCCTGCAGTTCTGTGGTGGATTATACATCACTGCAATGACCACTTTGTGTTCCCCAGACTGAGTTGTACTCACCTAGTTGAGGTTGCGGGGGTCGAGTCCGAGCTCCTGGCCCCGCCTCTTCACTGATCGCTACTAGGTCACTCTCCCTGAGCCGTGAGCTTTATCATACCTCTGCTTAAAGCTATGTATGGATCCTGCCTCCACTACATCGCTTCCCAAACTATTCCACTTACTGACTACTCTGTGGCTGAAGAAATACTTCCTAACATCCCTGTGATTCATCTGTGTCTTCAGCTTCCAACTGTGTCCCCTTGTTACTGTGTCCAATCTCTGGAACATCCTGTCTTTGTCCACCTTGTCAATTCCTCTCAGTATTTTGTATGTCGTTATCATGTCCCCCCTATCTCTCCTGTCCTCCAGTGTCGTCAGGTTGATTTCCCTTAACCTCTCCTCGTAGGACATACCTCTTAGCTCTGGGACTAGTCTTGTTGCAAACCTTTGCACTTTCTCTAGTTTCTTTACGTGCTTGGCTAGGTGTGGGTTCCAAACTGGTGCCGCATACTCCAATATGGGCCTAACGTACACGGTGTACAGGGTCCTGAATGATTCCTTATTAAGATGTCGGAATGCTGTTCTGAGGTTTGCTAGGCGCCCATATGCTGCAGCAGTTATTTGGTTGATGTGCGCTTCAGGAGATGTGCCTGGTGTTATACTCACCCCAAGATCTTTTTCCTTGAGTGAGGTTTGTAGTCTCTGACCCCCTAGACTGTACTCCGTCTGCGGTCTTCTTTGCCCTTCCCCAATCTTCATGACTTTGCACTTGGTGGGATTGAACTCCAGGAGCCAATTGCTGGACCAGGTCTGCAGCCTGTCCAGATCCCTTTGTAGTTCTGCCTGGTCTTCGATCGAGTGAATTCTTCTCATCAACTTCACGTCATCTGCAAACAGGGACACCTCAGAGTCTATTCCTTCCGTCATGTCGTTCACAAATACCAGAAACAGCACTGGTCCTAGGACTGACCCCTGCGGGACCCCGCTGGTCACAGGTGCCCACTCTGACACCTCGCCACGTACCATGACTCGCTGCTGTCTTCCTGACAAGTATTCCCTGATCCATTGTAGTGCCTTCCCTGTTATCCCTGCTTGGTCCTCCAGTTTTTGCACCAATCTCTTGTGTGGAACTGTGTCAAACGCCTTCTTGCAGTCCAAGAAAATGCAATCCACCCACCCCTCTCTCTCTTGTCTTACTGCTGTCACCATGTCATAGAACTCCAGTAGGTTTGTGACACAGGATTTCCCGTCCCTGAAACCATGTTGGCTGCTGTTGATGAGATCATTCCTTTCTAGGTGTTCCACCACTCTTCTCCTGATAATCTTCTCCATGATTTTGCATACTATACATGTCAGTGACACTGGTCTGTAGTTTAATGCTTCATGTCTGTCTCCTTTTTTAAAGATTGGGACTACATTTGCTGTCTTCCATGCCTCAGGCAATCTCCCTGTTTCGATAGATGTATTGAATATTGTTGTTAGGGGTACACATAGCGCCTCTGCTCCCTCTCTCAATACCCATGGGGAGATGTTATCTGGCCCCATTGCCTTTGAGGTATCTAGCTCACTCAGAAGCCTCTTCACTTCTTCCTCGGTTGTGTGCACTGTGTCCAGCACTTGGTGGTGTGCCCCACCTCTCCGTCTTTCTGGAGTCCCTTCTGTCTCCTCTGTGAACACTTCTTTGAATCTCTTGTTGAGTTCTTCACATACTTCACGGTCATTTCTTGTTGTCTCTCCTCCTTCCTTCCTTAGCCTGATTACCTGGTCCTTGACTGTTGTTTTCCTCCTGATGTGGCTGTACAACAGTTTCGGGTCAGATTTGGCTTTCGCTGCTATGTCATTTTCATATTGTCTTTGGGCCTCCCTTCTTATCTGTGCATATTCGTTTCTGGCTCTACGACTGTTCTCCTTATTCTCCTGGGTCCTTTGCCTTCTATATTTCTTCCATTCCCTAGCACACTTGGTTTTTGCCTCCCTGCACCTTTGGGTAAACCATGGGCTCATCCTGGCTTTTTCATTATTCCTGTTACCCTTGGGTACAAACCTCTCCTCAGCCTCCTTGCATTTTGTTGCTACATATTCCATCATCTCATTAACTGGCTTGTGCCAGTTCTGTGTCCCACTGTGTTGGTGTGTGTGTGTGTGTGTGTGTGTTCTGTGTGTGTGTGTGTACTCACCTATTTGTACTCACCTATTTGTGGTTGCAGGGGTCGAGTCACAGCTCCTGGCCCCGCCTCTTCGCTGATTGCTACTAGGTCCTCTCTCTCCCTGCCCCATGAGCTCTATCATACCTCGCCTTAAAACTATGTATGGTTCCTGCCTCCACCACATCACTTTCTAGGCTATTCCATGGCCTGACTACTCTATGACTGAAGAAATACTTCCTAACATCCCTTTGATTCATCTGAGTCTTCAACTTCCAATTGTGACCTCTTGTGTCTGTGTCCCATCTCTGGAACATCCCGTCTTTGTCCACCTCGTCTATTCCGCGCAGTATTTTATATGTCGTTATCATGTCTCCCCTGACCCTCCTGGCCTCCAGTGTCGTCAGGCCGATTTCCCTCAACCTTTCTTCATAGGACAATCCCCGTAGCTCTGGGACTAGTCTTGTTGCAAACCTTTGCACTTTCTCTAATTTCTTGACGTGCTTGACTAGGTGTGGATTCCAAACTGGTGCTGCATACTCCAGTATGGGCCTGACGTAGATGGTGTACAGAGTCTTAAACGAATCCTTACTGAGGTATCGGAACGCTATCCGTAGGTTTGCCAGGCGCCCGTATGCTGCAGCAGTTATCTGATTGATGTGCGCCTCAGGAGATATGCTCGGTGTTATACTCACCCCCAGATCTTTTTCCTTGAGTGAGGTTTGCAGTCTTTGGCCATCTAAACTATATTGTGTCTGCGGTCTTCTTTGCCCTTCCCCAATCTTCATGACTTTGCATTTGGCAGGGTTAAATTCAAGGAGCCAGTTGCTGGACCAGGCTTGTAGCCTGTCCAGATCTCTTTGTAGTCCTGCCTGATCCTCGTCCGATTCGATTCTTCTCATTAACTTCACATCGTCTGCAAACAAGGACACTTCTGAGTCTATCCCTTCCGTTATGTCGTTCACGTATACCAAGAACAGCACAGGTCCTAGGACTGACCCCTGTGGAACCCCGCTTGTCACAGGCGCCCACTCTGACACCTCGTCGCGTACCATGACTCGTTGTTGCCTCCCTGTCAGATATTCTCTGATCCATTGCAGTGCCTTTCCTGTTATGTGTGCCTGGTCCTCTAGCTTTTGCAGTAACCTCTTGTGAGGAACTGTGTCGAAAGCCTTCTTGCAGTCCAAAAATACGCAGTCGATCCACCCCTCTCTCTCTTGTCTTACTTCTGTCACCTTGTCATAAAACTCTAGTAGGTTTGTGACACAGGATTTTCCTTCCCTGAAACCGTGCTGGTTGTCAATTATACACTTGTTTCTTTCCAGGTGCCCCACCACTCTCCTCCTGATGATCTTCTCCATGACCTTGCATACTATACACGTTAGTGATACAGGTCTGTAGTTTAGTGCCTCATGTCTGTCTCCCTTTTTAAAAATTGGGACTACATTTGCCATTTTCCATACCTCAGGGAGTTGCCCAGTTTCAAATGATGTGTTGAAGATCTTTGTTAATGGCTCACACAATATCTCTGCTCCCTCTTTAAGGACCCATGGAGAGATGTTGTCTGGTCCCACCGCCTTTGAGGTGTCAAGTTCGCATAGCAGCTTCTTCACCTCCTCCTTGGTTATATGTACCTCATCCAGCACTTGCTGGTGTGCCCCCCTGTTCTGATTTCTTGGAGTCCTACTGGTTTCCACTGTAAATACCTCTTTAAATCTTGTGTTGAGCTCCTGACATACCTCTCGGTCGTTTCTTGTGAATTCCCCATCACCCTTCCTCAGTCTGATTACCTGGTCCTTGACTGTTGTTTTCCTCCTGATGTGGCTGTACAACAGCTTCGGGTCAGTCTTTACTTTTGATGCTATGTCATTTTCATATTGTCTCTGAGCCTCCCTTCTTATCTGTGCATATTCGTTTCTGGCTCTTCGGCTGATTTCTTTATTTTCCTGAGTTCTCTGTCTTCTGTACCTTTTCCATTCTCTAGTACACCTAGTTTTTGCCTCCCTACACCTTTGGGTGAACCAAGGACTCGTTCTGTTCTTCCCATTATTTCTGTTTCCCTTGGGAACAAACCTCTCCTCTGCCTCCTTGCATTTTGTTGCTACATAGTCCATCATTTCTTGTACTGGTTTTCCTGTCAGTTCCCTCTCCCACTGAATGTCTTGAAGGAAGTTCCTCATGCCTGAGTAGTTCCCCCTTTTGTAGTTTGGTTTTTCCCAGCCTATTCCTGCTACTCTCTCCACTTGGAGCTCAACTATGTAGTCGAAGCACAGAACCACATGATCACTAGCTCCCAGGGGCCTTTCATACATGATACCCTCGATGTCCGAACTACTCATGGTGAATACAAGGTCCAACCTTGCTGGTTCATCCTCTCCTCTCTCTCTGGTAGTGTCTCTAACATGTTGATGCATGAGGTTCTCCAGTACCACATCCATCATCTTGGCTCTCCATGTTTCGGGACCCCCATGGGGCTCCAGGTTTTCCCAGTCAATCTCCTTGTGATTGAAATCACCCATAACTAGTAACTTTGCTCCCCCCATGTGTGCTCTCCTGGCCACCTCGGCTAGTGTGTTGATCATTGCTCTGTTGCTCTCATCGTATTCTTCTCTTGGCCTCCTGCAGTTCTGTGGTGGGTTGTACATTACTGCAATTATCACCTTATGTCCCTCAGACTGGATTGTTCCTACTAAGTAGTCCCTTTCGCCCATGCCATCCATTCCTTCCATTTTCTCAAAACCCCACTGGTTTTTAATGAGCAGTGCAACTCCTCCTCCCCCTCTCCTCCCTCTGTCTTTCCTGAAGATTTGATATCCGGATGGAAAGATTGAATCTGTTATTATTCTGGTGAGTTTTGTTTCTGTGAGTGCTATTATGTCTGGGGATGTCTCTTTGATTCTTTCGTGCCACTCCTCATACTTGTTTGTTATTCCATCTGCATTTGTATACCACACCTTCAACTTCTTTTCTAAGACTGTGGTCTGGGAAGTATATTGGGGTTGGGGAAGTGGGAGACCTGGTAAGGAACTATGGGTTGTTGCTGTGGGGGTGAAGTTTGTAATGTAGTGGGTGGGGGCATTGGATGTGGCATGGGTGTTTTGATTTAGAGTGTTTGGTTGCACTGGGGTTGACCTGGTTGGGAGGCTTCTATAGAAAGTTGTGAGGGAGGCTGTATTTGATCTTCTTCCTGGGTCTGGGATCTCCTGTCTGTCTTCTCCATCCCCTCTCTTTCCTCCTTTCGCCTTTGTACCATCTCTCTCAGTTTCTTCCTTTCTTCTTGTGTTCTGTCGCGGTCGAGATACACCCTCCTGTATGCCGTCATGTCCCTTAATCGTGCTTTCTCCTGCAGGATCCTGGTCCGAGTCGCTTCTGCCTTGAAGGTCACTCTCACTGGCCGGGTTCTTTTTTTTACAAACCCCCCTATTCTCCGAAAATTTTCCAGCTGGGTCATATCGTCTTCTCCTATTGCTTTCATGATGCTTTCAATTGCTTTTTTTTCCCCTTGTTTTCTTGCTTCATATGTTTCCCCTTCGACTTCCTGGAGCCCATACACAAAGACTGACCTCACCCTTTCATTCTCCCACTGCATATCCCTGTGTATCCCCTCATTTAATTTGGTTTCCTCCACTGCAGCTTTCCTTTCATCAGTTTCACTGGCTAATGTACTTGGGCTCAGTGGCCTGTCATTTTCCCTTCTCGGCTTTCCTTGGGCTCTGTTGTTGTCTGTTAGGGCCTCCACATAAAGCTTAGCTCTTTCATTTGCTACAGTCTCCTCTGATAGAGCATCTCCATGCAGTTGTGCCCCTTCTTTCCCTACAGTCCCCTTATTTGTGGCTGAGGTAGCAGTCTCTGTTGTCAATCCCAAAATGTTCTTTAGTTCTTTAGGCTGTTTCAGATTTTTCAATTCCTCTTCTAAACTCTGTATCCTAGCTTCTGCTGCTTTGACATGCACCTCCCACTTCCTGCTTTCCATATCTATCCTCTCTTCCATTCTCATGCTAAGTTCTTCTAGTTTCTTTTCCCATTCATGATCCCTTTTTATGAGCTCTGCTGCCCAATCTTCCTTTGCATTTTCCTCCTCCTGTCCCTTGGTTTTTCTTGTTGCTCTCTGGCAACCCATTTTTGTTTTATCCTGATTGCCTCAGAGTGGGAAACCTATGTAGTTCTGTATGTTAGGTTAGTAGTGTGTGTGTCAGAGTGTGGGGGGGGGGAAGTAGTGGAGGAACTGTGGCTATTTGGGAGCTGAGTGGGGAGGGGTGGGGAGGGTTTGGGGTGAATGGGGGAGGGGAGGGTGATCGAGGGAGGGGAGGGATCAGGGGAAGTAGTGAGATGTCGGTGGTGAGGGGGGAGTGTATGTGTGTCTGGATATGTGTGTGTGTGTGTGTGTGTGTGTGTGTGTGTGTGTGTGTGTGTGTGTGTGTGTGTGTGTGTGTGTGTGTGTGTGTGTGTGTGTAATTTTGTGTGTAATTGTGTGTGGAATTATGTGTGGGTTTATTATGTACTGAAAGGTAGGTGGCTTGTGCGTTTAAGGTAAGTCTCAGTGGTCCTTGGCTGCCCACACCTTCTTGTGACCTGACCCCCAACCTCCTGGGACTTACCGCACTTACAGTGTGTGTGTGTGTGTGTGTGTGTGTGTGTGTGTGTGTGTGTGTGTGTGTGTGTGTGTGTGTGTGTGTGTGTGTGTGTGTGTGTGTGTGTGTGTGTGTGTGTGTGTGTGTGTGTGTGTGTGTGTGTGTGTGTGTGTGTGTGTGTGTGTGTGTGTGTGTGTGTGTGTGTGTGTGTGTGTGTGTGTGTGTGTGTGTGTGTGTGTGTGTGTGTGTGTGTGTGTGTGTGTGTGTGTGTGTGTGTGTGTGTGTGTGTGTGTGTGTGTAATTATGTGTCGAATTATGTGTGGGTTTATTATGTGTCTGAAAAGTAGGTGGCTTGTGCTTGGAGTGTAATGTAGATTCTCAGTTGTCGCTTGTGTCCACAACCTCTTGTGACCTGACTCCCTTGCAGTGTTGCCTATATCACCTGCTTATAGTGAGTTAATCGCCTTGTTCAATGGATTACCATTTGCTAAACCTTATTGAATACTTGAGTGCCTATTCTTTATCGTGCTATGAGAGTTAGACCATTCACATTCAGCTTGGCGGTTAATTGGAACCTGTCCAGATCACTTTTAAAATTGTGGGTCTCCCCACACTTGTGTGGCTCAGGCAATTAAAAAAAAACACTTCTAGGATTGTTGACTACCCTGACACACTTAGCAACCCTTGCAGAACACTTAGTAGCCCTCAAAAACACTTAAATCCCCGGAGCACCGACGGCGTGACTAGCGCGCTCGCTGTGTGTGTGTGTGTGTGTGTGTGTGTGTGTGTGTGTGTGTGTGTTTGTGTGT
>NW_027198862.1:0-32500 GCF_038502225.1 Cherax quadricarinatus
TGTGTGATAGACTATCCTGAGAGATGGTAGTTCCCAGGTGATAGTAACTATCAATGCTATCACTGCTGTGTGTGATAGACTATCCTGAGAGACGGTAGTTCCCAGGTGATAGTAACTATCAATGCTATCACTGCTGTGTGTGATAGACTATCCTGAGAGACGGTAGTTCCCAGGTGATAGTAACTATCAATGCTATCACTGCTGTGTGATAGACTATCCTGAGAGATGGTAGTTCCCAGGTGATAGTAACTATCAATGCTATCACTGCTGTGTGATAGACTATCCTGAGAGATGGTAGTTCCCAGGAGATAGTAACTATCAATGCTATCACTGCTGTGTGATAGACTATCCTGAGAGATGGTAGTTCCCAGGAGATAGTAACTATCAATGCTATCACTGCTGTGTGATAGACTATCCTGAGAGATGGTAGTTCCCAGGAGATAGTAACTATCAATGCTATCACTGCTGTGTGATAGACTATCCTGAGAGATGGTAGTTCCCAGGAGATAGTAACTATCAATGCTATCACTGCTGTGTGATAGACTATCCTGAGAGATGGTAGTTCCCAGGAGATAGTAACTAT
The DNA here is from genome assembly GCF_038502225.1 of Cherax quadricarinatus. Taxonomy (NCBI): domain Eukaryota; kingdom Metazoa; phylum Arthropoda; class Malacostraca; order Decapoda; family Parastacidae; genus Cherax; species Cherax quadricarinatus. The sequence continues at coordinate 584 of NW_027198862.1, forward strand.
CAATGCTATCACTGCTGTGTGTGATAGACTATCCTGAGAGATGGTAGTTCCCAGGTGATAGTAACTATCAATGCTATCACTGCTGTGTGATAGACTATCCTGAGAGACGGTAGTTCCCAGGTGATAGTAACTATCAATGCTATCACTGCTGTGTGATAGACTATCCTGAGAGACGGTAGTTCCCAGGTGATAGTAACTATCAATGCTATCACTGCTGTGTGATAGACTATCCTGAGAGACGGTAGTTCCCAGGTGATAGTAACTATCAATGCTATCACTGCTGTGTGATAGACTATCCTGAGAGACGGTAGTTCCCAGGTGATAGTAACTATCAATGCTATCACTGCTGTGTGATAGACTATCCTGAGAGACGGTAGTTCCCAGGAGATAGTAACTATCAATGCTATCACTGCTGTGTGTGATAGACTATCCTGAGAGACGGTAGTTCCCAGGTGATAGTAACTATCAATGCTATCACTGCTGTGTGATAGACTATCCTGAGAGACGGTAGTTCCCAGGAGATAGTAACTATCAATGCTATCACTGCTGTGTGTGATAGACTATCCTGAGAGATGGTAGTTCCCAGGTGATAGTAACTATCAATGCTATCACTGCTGTGTGTGATAGACTATCCTGAGAGATGGTAGTTCCCAGGTGATAGTAACTATCAATGCTATCACTGCTGTGTGATAGACTATCCTGAGAGATGGTAGTTCCCAGGAGATAGTAACTATCAATGCTATCACTGCTGTGTGATAGACTATCCTGAGAGATGGTAGTTCCCAGGTGATAGTAACTATCAATGCTATCACTGCTGTGTGATAGACTATCCTGAGAGATGGTAGTTCCCAGGCTATCACTGCTGTGTGATAGATGAGAGAGCTATCACTGCTGTGTGATAGACTATCCAGGAGATAGTAACTATCAATGCTATCACTGCTGTGTGATAGACTATCCTGAGAGATGGTAGTTCCCAGGAGATAGTAACTATCAATGCTATCACTGCTGTGTGATAGACTATCCTGAGAGATGGTAGTTCCCAGGAGATAGTAACTATCAATGCTATCACTGCTGTGTGATAGACTATCCTGAGAGATGGTAGTTCCCAGGAGATAGTAACTATCAATGCTATCACTGCTGTGTGATAGACTATCCTGAGAGATGGTAGTTCCCAGGAGATAGTAACTATCAATGCTATCACTGCTGTGTGATAGACTATCCTGAGAGACGGTAGTTCCCAGGAGATAGTAACTATCAATGCTATCACTGCTGTGTGATAGACTATCCTGAGAGACGGTAGTTCCCAGGTGATAGTAACTATCAATGCTATCACTGCTGTGTGATAGACTATCCTGAGAGATGGTAGTTCCCAGGTGATAGTAACTATCAATGCTATCACTGCTGTGTGATAGACTATCCTGAGAGACGGTAGTTCCCAGGTGATAGTAACTATCAATGCTATCACTGCTGTGTGATAGACTATCCTGAGAGATGGTAGTTCCCAGGAGATAGTAACTATCAATGCTATCACTGCTGTGTGATAGACTATCCTGAGAGACGGTAGTTCCCAGGAGATAGTAACTATCAATGCTATCACTGCTGTGTGATAGACTATCCTGAGAGATGGTAGTTCCCAGGAGATAGTAACTATCAATGCTATCACTGCTGTGTGATAGACTATCCTGAGAGATGGTAGTTCCCAGGTGATAGTAACTATCAATGCTATCACTGCTGTGTGATAGACTATCCTGAGAGACGGTAGTTCCCAGGTGATAGTAACTATCAATGCTATCACTGCTGTGTGATAGACTATCCTGAGAGACGGTAGTTCCCAGGTGATAGTGCTGTGTGATAGACTATCCTGAGAGATGGTAGTTCCCAGGTGATAGTAACTATCAATGCTATCACTGCTGTGTGATAGACTATCCTGAGAGATGGTAGTTCCCAGGTGATAGTAACTATCAATGCTATCACTGCTGTGTGATAGACTATCCTGAGAGACGGTAGTTCCCAGGTGATAGTAACTATCAATGCTATCACTGCTGTGTGATAGACTATCCTGAGAGATGGTAGTTCCCAGGAGATAGTAACTATCAATGCTATCACTGCTGTGTGTGATAGACTATCCTGAGAGACGGTAGTTCCCAGGTGATAGTAACTATCAATGCTATCACTGCTGTGTGATAGACTATCCTGAGAGATGGTAGTTCCCAGGAGATAGTAACTATCAATGCTATCACTGCTGTGTGATAGACTATCCTGAGAGACGGTAGTTCCCAGGAAATAGTAACTATCAATGCTATCACTGCTGTGTGTGATAGACTATCCTGAGAGACGGTAGTTCCCAGGTGATAGTAACTATCAATGCTATCACTGCTGTGTGATAGACTATCCTGAGAGACGGTAGTTCCCAGGTGATAGTAACTATCAATGCTATCACTGCTGTGTGATAGACTATCCTGAGAGACGGTAGTTCCCAGGTGATAGTAACTATCAATGCTATCACTGCTGTGTGATAGACTATCCTGAGAGATGGTAGTTCCCAGGTGATAGTAACTATCAATGCTATCACTGCTGTGTGATAGACTATCCTGAGAGATGGTAGTTCCCAGGAGATAGTAACTATCAATGCTATCACTGCTGTGTGATAGACTATCCTGAGAGATGGTAGTTCCCAGGAGATAGTAACTATCAATGCTATCACTGCTGTGTGATAGACTATCCTGAGAGATGGTAGTTCCCAGGAGATAGTAACTATCAATGCTATCACTGCTGTGTGATAGACTATCCTGAGAGATGGTAGTTCCCAGGAGATAGTAACTATCAATGCTATCACTGCTGTGTGTGATAGACTATCCTGAGAGATGGTAGTTCCCAGGTGATAGTAACTATCAATGCTATCACTGCTGTGTGTGATAGACTATCCTGAGAGATGGTAGTTCCCAGGAGATAGTAACTATCAATGCTATCACTGCTGTGTGATAGACTATCCTGAGAGACGGTAGTTCCCAGGTGATAGTAACTATCAATGCTATCACTGCTGTGTGATAGACTATCCTGAGAGACGGTAGTTCCCAGGTGATAGTAACTATCAATGCTATCACTGCTGTGTGATAGACTATCCTGAGAGATGGTAGTTCCCAGGTGATAGTAACTATCAATGCTATCACTGCTGTGTGTGATAGACTATCCTGAGAGACGGTAGTTCCCAGGTGATAGTAACTATCAATGCTATCACTGCTGTGTGATAGACTATCCTGAGAGACGGTAGTTCCCAGGTGATAGTAACTATCAATGCTATCACTGCTGTGTGATAGACTATCCTGAGAGATGGTAGTTCCCAGGAGATAGTAACTATCAATGCTATCACTGCTGTGTGATAGACTATCCTGAGAGACGGTAGTTCCCAGGTGATAGTAACTATCAATGCTATCACTGCTGTGTGATAGACTATCCTGAGAGACGGTAGTTCCCAGGTGATAGTAACTATCAATGCTATCACTGCTGTGTGTGAGACTATCCTGAGAGATGGTAGTTCCCAGGTGATAGTAACTATCAATGCTATCACTGCTGTGTGATGACTAGAGATGGTAGTTCCCAGGATATAGTAACTATCAATGCTATCACTGCTGTGTGTGATAGACTATCCTGAGAGACGGTAGTTCCCAGGCGATAGTAACTATCAATGCTATCACTGCTGTGTGATAGACTATCCTGAGAGATGGTAGTTCCCAGGAGATAGTAACTATCAATGCTATCACTGCTGTGTGTGATAGACTATCCTGAGAGATGGTAGTTCCTAGGTGATAGTAACTATCAATGCTATCACTGTTGTGTGTGATAGACTATCCTGAGAGATGGTAGTTCCCAAGTGATAGTAACTATCAATGCTATCACTGCTGTGTGATAGACTATCCTGAGAGATGGTAGTTCCCAGGAGATAGTAACTATCAATGCTATCACTGCTGTGTGTGATAGACTATCCTGAGAGATGGTAGTTCCCAGGTGATAGTAACTATCAATGCTATCACTGCTGTGTGATAGACTATCCTGAGAGACGGTAGTTCCCAGGTGATAGTAACTATCAATGCTATCACTGCTGTGTGATAGACTATCCTGAGAGATGGTAGTTCCCAGGTGATAGTAACTATCAATGCTATCACTGCTGTGTGATAGACTATCCTGAGAGATGGTAGTTCCCAGGTGATAGTAACTATCAATGCTATCACTGCTGTGTGATAGACTATCCTGAGAGATGGTAGTTCCCAGGTGATAGTAACTATCAATGCTATCACTGCTGTGTGATAGACTATCCTGAGAGATGGTAGTTCCCAGATAGTAACTATCAATGATAGTAACTATCTGAGAATGCTATCATCACTGCTGTGTGATAGACTATCCTGAGAGATGGTAGTTCCCAGGAGATAGTAACTATCAATGCTATCACTGCTGTGTGATAGACTATCCTGAGAGATGGTAGTTCCCAGGAGATAGTAACTATCAATGCTATCACTGCTGTGTGATAGACTATCCTGAGAGATGGTAGTTCCCAGGAGATAGTAACTATCAATGCTATCCCTGCTGTGTGTGATATAGACTATCCTGAGAGATGGTAGTTCCCAGGAGATAGTAACTATCAATGCTATCACTGCTGTGTGATAGACTATCCTGAGAGATGGTAGTTCCCAGGAGATAGTAACTATCAATGCTATCACTGCTGTGTGATAGACTATCCTGAGAGATGGTAGTTCCCAGGAGATAGTAACTATCAATGCTATCACTGCTGTGTGATAGACTATCCTGAGAGATGGTAGTTCCCAGGAGATAGTAACTATCAATGCTATCACTGCTGTGTGATAGACTATCCTGAGAGATGGTAGTTCCCAGGAGATAGTAACTATCAATGCTATCACTGCTGTGTGATAGACTATCCTGAGAGACGGTAGTTCCCAGGTGATAGTAACTATCAATGCTATCACTGCTGTGTGATAGACTATCCTGAGAGACGGTAGTTCCCAGGAGATAGTAACTATCAATGCTATCACTGCTGTGTGATGACTATCCTGAGAGATGGTAGTTCCCAGGTGATAGTAACTATCAATGCTATCACTGCTGTGTGATAGACTATCCTGAGAGACGGTAGTTCCCAGGTGATAGTAACTATCAATGCTATCACTGCTGTGTGATAGACTATCCTGAGAGATGGTAGTTCCCAGGAGATAGTAACTATCAATGCTATCACTGCTGTGTGATAGACTATCCTGAGAGATGGTAGTTCCCAGGTGATAGTAACTATCAATGCTATCACTGCTGTGTGTGATAGACTATCCTGAGAGACGGTAGTTCCCAGGAGATAGTAACTATCAATGCTATCACTGCTGTGTGATAGACTATCCTGAGAGATGGTAGTTCCCAGGAGATAGTAACTATCAATGCTATCACTGTTGTGTGTGATAGACTATTCTGAGAGATGGTAGTTCCCAAGTGATAGTAACTATCAATGCTATCACTGCTGTGTGATAGACTATCCTGAGAGATGGTAGTTCCCAGGAGATAGTAACTATCAATGCTATCACTGCTGTGTGATAGACTATCCTGAGAGACGGTAGTTCCCAGGTGATAGTAACTATCAATGCTATCACTGCTGTGTGATAGACTATCCTGAGAGATGGTAGTTCCCAGGAGATAGTAACTATCAATGCTATCACTGCTGTGTGATAGACTATCCTGAGAGACGGTAGTTCCCAGGTAACTATCAATGATAGTAACTATCAATGCTATCACTGCTGTGTGTGATAGACTATCCTGAGAGATGGTAGTTCCCAGGTGATAGTAACTATCAATGCTATCACTGCTGTGTGATAGACTATCCTGAGAGACGGTAGTTCCCAGGTGATAGTAACTATCAATGCTGTCACTGCTGTGTGATAGACTATCCTGAGAGATGGTAGTTCCCAGGTGATAGTAACTATCAATGCTATCACTGGTGTGTGATAGACTATCCTGAGAGATGGTAGTTCCCAGGTGATAGTAACTATCAATGCTATCACTGCTGTGTGATAGACTATCCTGAGAGATGGTAGTTCCCAGGTGATAGTAACTATCAATGCTATCACTGCTGTGTGATAGACTATCCTGAGAGATGGTAGTTCCCAGGTGATAGTAACTATCAATGCTATCACTGCTGTGTGATAGACTATCCTGAGAGACGGTAGTTCCCAGGTGATAGTAACTATCAATGCTATCACTGCTGTGTGATAGACTATCCTGAGAGATGGTAGTTCCCAGGTGATAGTAACTATCAATGCTATCCCTGCTGTGTGATATACTATCCTGAGAGATGGTAGTTCCCAGGTGATAGTAACTATCAATGCTATCACTGCTGTGTGATAGACTATCCTGAGAGATGGTAGTTCCCAGGTGATAGTAACTATCAATGCTATCACTGCTGACTATCCTGAGAGATGGTAGTTGTGTGATAGACTATCCTGAGAGATGGTAGTTCCCAGGTGATAGTAACTATCAATGCTATCACTGCTGTGTGATAGACTATCCTGAGAGATGGTAGTTCCCAGGTGATAGTAACTATCAATGCTATCACTGCTGTCTGATAGACTATCCTGAGAGATGGTAGTTCCCAGGTGATAGTAACTATCAATGCTATCACTGCTGTGTGATAGACTATCCTGAGAGATGGTAGTTCCCAGGAGATAGTAACTATCAATGCTATCACTGCTGTGTGATGAACTATCCTGAGAGATGGAAGTTCCCAGGTGATAGTAACTATCAATGCTATCACTGCTGTGTGATAGACTATCCTGAGAGACGGTAGTTCCCAGGTGATAGTAACTATCAATGCTATCACTGCTGTGTGATAGACTATCCTGAGAGATGGTAGTTCCCAGGTGATAGTAACTATCAATGCTATCACTGCTGTGTGATAGACTATCCTGAGAGATGGTAGTTCCCAGGTGATAGTAACTATCAATGCTATCACTGCTGTGTGATAGACTATCCTGAGAGATGGTAGTTCCCAGGTGATAGTAACTATCAATGCTATCACTGCTGTGTGATAGACTATCCTGAGAGATGGTAGTTCCCAGGAGATAGTAACTATCAATGCTATCACTGCTGTGTGTGATAGACTATCCTGAGAGATGGTAGTTCCCAGGTGATAGTAACTATCAATGCTATCACTGCTGTGTGATAGACTATCCTGAGAGATGGTAGTTCCCAGGTGATAGTAACTATCAATGCTATCACTGCTGTGTGATAGACTATCCTGAGAGATGGTAGTTCCCAGGAGATAGTAACTATCAATGCTATCACTGCTGTGTGATAGACTATCCTGAGAGATGGTAGTTCCCAGGTGATAGTAACTATCAATGCTATCACTGCTGTGTGATAGACTATCCTGAGAGATGGTAGTTCCCAGGTGATAGTAACTATCAATGCTATCACTGCTGTGTGATAGACTATCCTGAGAGACGGTAGTTCCCAGGTGATAGTAACTATCAATGCTATCACTGCTGTGTGATAGACTATCCTGAGAGATGGTAGTTCCCAGGTGATAGTAACTATCAATGCTATCACTGCTGTGTGATAGACTATCCTGAGAGATGGTAGTTCCCAGGTGATAGTAACTATCAATGCTATCACTGCTGTGTGATAGACTATCCTGAGAGACGGTAGTTCCCAGGTGATAGTAACTATCAATGCTATCACTGCTGTGTGATAGACTATCCTGAGAGATGGTAGTTCCCAGGTGATAGTAACTATCAATGCTATCACTGCTGTGTGATAGACTATCCTGAGAGATGGTAGTTCCCAGGTGATAGTAACTATCAATGCTATCACTGCTGTGTGATAGACTATCCTGAGAGATGGTAGTTCCCAGGTGATAGTAACTATCAATGCTATCACTGCTGTGTGATAGACTATCCTGAGAGATGGTAGTTCCCAGGTGATAGTAACTATCAATGCTATCACTGCTGTGTGATAGACTATCCTGAGAGATGGTAGTTCCCAGGTGATAGTAACTATCAATGCTATCACTGCTGTGTGATGACTATCCTGAGAGATGGTAGTTCCTGATAGTAACTATCAATGCTGTCACTGCTGTGTGATAGACTATCCTGAGAGATGGTAGTTCCCAGGTGATAGTAACTATCAATGCTATCACTGCTGTGTGATAGACTATCCTGAGAGATGGTAGTTCCCAGGTGATAGTAACTATCAATGCTATCCCTGCTGTGTGTGATAGACTATCCTGAGAGATGGTAGTTTCCAGGTGATAGTAACTATCAATGCTATCACTGCTGTGTGATAGACTATCATGAGAGATGGTAGTTCCCAGGTGATAGTAACTATCAATGCTATCCCTGCTGTGTGTGATAGACTATCCTGAGAGATGGTAGTTTCCAGGTGATAGTAACTATCAATGCTATCACTGCTGTGTGATAGACTATCCTGAGAGATGGTAGTTCCCAGGAGATAGTAACTATCACTGCTATCACTGCTGTGTGATAGACTATCCTGAGAGATGGTATTTCCCAGGTGATAGTAACTATCAATGCTATCACTGCTGTGTGATAGACTATCCTGAGAGATGGTAGTTCCCAGGATAGATAGTAACTATCAATGCTATCACTGCTGTGTGATAGACTATCCTGAGAGACGGTAGTTTCCAGGTGATAGTAACTATCAATGCTATCACTGCTGTGTGATAGACTATCCTGAGAGATGGTAGTTCCCAGGAGATAGTAACTATCACTGCTATCACTGCTGTGTGATAGACTATCCTGAGAGATGGTAGTTCCCAGGTGATAGTAACTATCAATGCTATCCCTGCTGTGTGTGATATAGACTATCCTGAGAGATGGTAGTTCCCAGGTGATAGTAACTATCAATGCTATCCCTGCTGTGTGTGATATAGACTATCCTGAGAGATGGTAGTTCCCAGGTGATAGTAACTATCAATGCTATCACTGCTGTGTGATAGACTATCCTGAGAGACGGTAGTTCCCAGGTGATAGTAACTATCAATGCTATCACTGCTGTGTGATAGACTATCCTGAGAGATGGTAGTTCCCAGGTGATAGTAACTATCAATGCTATCACTGCTTGTGTGATAGACAATCCTGAGAGACGGTAGTTCCCAGGTGATAGTAACTATCAATGCTATCACTGCTGTGTGATAGACTATCCTGAGAGATGGTAGTTCCCAGGTGATAGTAACTATCAATGCTATCACTGCTGTGTGATAGACTATCCTGAGAGATGGTAGTTCCCAGGTGATAGTAACTATCAATGCTATCACTGCTGTGTGTGATAGACTATCCTGAGAGATGGTAGTTCCCAGGTGATAGTAACTATCAATGCTATCCCTGCTGTGTGTGATAGACTATCCTGAGAGATGGTAGTTCCCAGGTGATAGTAACTATCAATGCTATCCCTGCTGTGTGTGATAGACTATCCTGAGAGATGGTAGTTCCCAGGTGATAGTAACTATCAATGCTATCCCTGCTGTGTGTGATAGACTATCCTGAGAGATGGTAGTTCCCAGGTGATAGTAACTATCAATGCTATCACTGCTGTGTGATAGACTATCCTGAGAGATGGTAGTTCCCAGGTGATAGTAACTATCAATGCTATCACTGCTGTGTGATAGACTATCCTGAGAGATGGTAGTTCCCAGGTGATAGTAACTATCAATGCTATCACTGCTGTGTGATAGACTATCCTGAGAGATGGTAGTTCCCAGGTGATAGTAACTATCAATGCTATCACTGCTGTGTGATAGACTATCCTGAGAGATGGTAGTTCCCAGGTGATAGTAACTATCAATGCTATCACTGCTGTGTGTGATAGACTATCCTGAGAGATGGTAGTTCCTAGGTGATAGTAACTATCAATGCTATCACTGTTGTGTGTGATAGACTATCCTGAGAGATGGTAGTTCCCAAGTGATAGTAACTATCAATGCTATCACTGCTGTGTGATAGACTATCCTGAGAGATGGTAGTTCCCAGGAGATAGTAACTATCAATGCTATCACTGCTGTGTGATAGACTATCCTGAGAGACGGTAGTTCCCAGGTGATAGTAACTATCAATGCTATCCTCAGGCTGACACTACTGAAGTGTCCCAGCTCAGGCTGACACTAGCGAAGTGTCCCAGCTCAGGCTGACACTAGCGAAGTGTCCCAGCTCAGGCTGACACTACTGAAGTGTCCCAGCTCAGGCTGACACTACTGAAGTGTCCCAGCTCAGGCTGACACTACTGAAGTGTCCCAGCTCAGGCTGACACTACTGAAGTGTCCCAGCTCAGGCTGACACTACTGAAGTGTCCCAGCTCAGGCTGACACTACTGAAGTGTCCCAGCTCAGGCTGACACTACTGAAGTGTCCCAGCTCAGGCTGACACTACTGAAGTGTCCCAGCTCAGGCTGACACTACTGAAGTGTCCCAGCTCAGGCTGACACTACTGAAGTGTCCCAGCTCAGGCTGCCACTAGCGAAGTGTCCCAGCTCAGGCTGACACTATTGAAGTGTCCCAGCTCAGGCTGTCACTACTGAAGTGTCCCAGCTCAGGCTGACACTACTGAAGTGTCCATGCTCAGGCTGACACTACTGAAGTGTCCCAGCTCAGGCTGTCACTAGTGAAGTGTCCCAGCTCAGGCTGTCACTAGCGAAGTGTCCCAGCTCAGGCTGTTACTAGTGAAGTGTCCCAGCTCAGGCTGCCACTAGCGAAGTGTCCCAGCTCAGGCTGTTACTAGTGAAGTGTCCTAGCTCAGGCTGACACTACTGAAGTGTCCCAGCTCAGGCTGACACTACTGAAGTGTCCCAGCTCAGGCTGACACTACTGAAGGGTCCCAGCTCCGGCTGACACTACTGAAGTGTCCCAGCTCAGGCTGACACTACTGAAGTGTCCCAGCTCAGGCTGACACTACTGAAGTGTCCCAGCTCAGGCTGACACTACTGAAGTGTCCCAGCTCAGGCTGACACTACTGAAGTGTCCCAGCTCAGGCTGACACTACTGAAGTGTCCCAGCTCAGGCTGTCACTAGCGAAGTGTCCCAGCTCAGGCTGACACTAGCGAAGTGTCCCAGCTCAGGCTGACACTAGCGAAGTGTCCCAGCTCAGGCTGACACTAGTGAAGTGTCCCAGCTCAGGCTGACACTAGCGAAGTGTCCCAGCTCAGGCTGACACTAGCGAAGTGTCCCAGCTCAGGCTGACACTAGCGAAGTGTCCCAGCTCAGGCTGCCACTAGCGAAGTGTCCCAGCTCAGGCTGTTACTAGTGAAGTGTCCCAGCTCAGGCTGCCACTAGCGAAGTGTCCCAGCTCAGGCTGTTACTAGTGAAGTGTCCCAGCTCAGGCTGCCACTAGCGAAGTGTCCCAGCTCAGGCTGACACTAGCGAAGTGTCCCAGCTCAGGCTGACACAGTGTCCCAGCTCAGGCTGACACTACTGAAGTGTCCCAGCTCAGGCTGACACTACTGAAGTGTCCCAGCTCAGGCTGACACTGTCCCAGCTCAGGCTGACACTAGCGAAGTGTCCCAGCTCAGGCTGTTACTAGTGAAGTGTCCCAGCTCAGGCTGCCACTAGCGAAGTGTCCCAGCTCAGGCTGTCACTAGCGAAGTGTCCCAGCTCAGGCTGCCACTAGCGAAGTGTCCCAGCTCAGGCTGCCACTAGCGAAGTGTCCCAGCTCAGGCTGTCACTAGCGAAGTGTCCCAGCTCAGGCTGTCACTAGTGAAGTGTCCCAGCTCAGGCTGCCACTAGCGAAGTGTCCCAGCTCAGGCTAACACTAGCGAAGTGTCCCAGCTCAGGATGTTACTAGTGAAGTGTCCCAGCTCAGGCTGACACTAGTGAAGTGTCCCAGCTCAGGCTGACACTACTGAAGTGTCCCAGCTCAGGCTGACACTACTGAAGTGTCCCAGCTCAGGCTGACACTAGTGAAGTGTCCCAGCTCAGTCTGACACTACTGAAGTGTCCCAGCTCAGGCTGACACTACTGAAGTGTCCCAGCTCAGGCTGACACTAGTGAAGTGTCCCAGCTCAGGCTGACACTAGCGAAGTGACCCGGCTCAGGCTGACACTACTGAAGTGTCCCAGCTCAGGCTGACACTACTGAAGTGTCCCAGCTCAGGCTGACACTACTGAAGTGTCCCAGCTCAGGCTGACACTACTGAAGTGTCCCAGCTCAGGCTGACACTACTGAAGTGTCCCAGCTCAGGCTGACACTACTGAAGTGTCCCAGCTCCGGCTGACACTAGTGAAGTGTCCCCGCTCAGGCTGACACTACTGAAGTGACACTACCCAGCTCAGGCTGTCACTAGTGAAGTGTCCCAGCTCAGGCTGTCACTAGTGAAGTGTCCCAGCTCAGGCTGTCACTAGTGAAGTGTCCCAGCTCAGGCTGTCACTAGCGAAGTGTCCCAGCTCAGGCTGTCACTAGCGAAGTGTCCCAGCTCAGGCTGTCACTAGCGAAGTGTCCCAGCTCAGGCTGACACTAGTGAAGTGTCCCAGCTCAGGCTGACACTAGCGAAGTGTCCCAGCTCAGGCTGACACTAGTAAAGTGTCCCAGCTCAGGCTGACACTAGTGAAGTGTCCCAGCTCCGGCTGTCACTACTGACGTGTCCCAGCTCAGGCTGACACTACTGAAGTGTCCCAGCTCAGGCTGACACTACTGAAGTGTCCCAGCTCAGGCTGACACTACTGAAGTGTCCCAGCTCAGGCTGACACTACTGAAGTGTCCCAGCTCAGGCTGACACTACTGAAGTGTCCCAGCTCAGGCTGACACTACTGAAGTGTCCCAGCTCAGGCTGACACTACTGAAGTGTCCCAGCTCAGGCTGACACTACTGAAGTGTCCCAGACACTACTCAGGCTGACACTACTGAAGTGCTCCCAGCTCAGGCTGACACTACTGAAGTGTCCCAGCTCTGGCTGCTGAACACTACTGACTGACACTACTGAAGTCTCCCAGCTCAGGCTGACACTACTGAAGTGTCCCAGCTCAGGCTGACACTACTGAAGTGTCCCAGCTCAGGCTGACACTACTGAAGTGTCCCAGCTCAGGCTGACACTACTGAAGTGTCCCAGCTCAGGCTGACACTACTGAAGTGTCCCAGCTCAGGCTGACACTACTGAAGTGTCCCAGCTCAGGCTGACACTACTGAAGTGTCCCAGCTCAGGCTGACACTACTGAAGTGTCCCAGCTCAGGCTGACACTAGTGAAGTGTCCCAGCTCAGGCTGACACTAGCGAAGTGCTCCCAGCTCAGGCTGACACTACTGAAGTGTCCCAGCTCAGGCTGAGACTACTGAAGTGTCCCAGCTCAGGCTGACACTAGTGAAGTGTCCCGGCTCAGGCTGACACTAGTGAAGTGTCCCGCCTCAGGCTGACACTACTGAAGTGTCCCAGCTCAGGCTGACACTACTGAAGTGTCCCAGCTCAGGCTGACACTACTGAAGTGTCCCAGCTCAGGCTGACACTACTGAAGTGTCCCAGCTCAGGCTGACACTACTGAAGTGTCCCAGCTCAGGCTGACACTACTGAAGTGTCCCAGCTCAGGCTGACACTACTGAAGTGTCCCAGCTCAGGCTGACACTACTGAAGTGTCCCAGCTCAGGCTGACACTACTGAAGTGTCCCAGCTCAGGCTGACACTACTGAAGTGTCCCAGCTCAGGCTGACACTACTGAAGTGTCCCAGCTCAGGCTGACACTACTGAAGTGTCCCAGCTCAGGCTGACACTACTGAAGTGTCCCAGCTCAGGCTGACACTAGTGAAGTGTCCCTGCTCAGGCTGACACTAGCGAAGTGTCCCAGCTCAGGCTGACACTACTGAAGTGTCCCAGCTCAGGCTGACACTACTGAAGTGTCCCAGCTCAGGCTGACACTACTGAAGTGTCCCAGCTCAGGCTGACACTACTGAAGTGTCCCAGCTCAGGCTGACACTACTGAAGTGTCCCAGCTCAGGCTGACACTACTGAAGTGTCCCAGCTCAGGCTGACACTACTGAAGTGTCCCAGCTCAGGCTGACACTACTGAAGTGTCCCAGCTCAGGCTGACACTACTGAAGTGTCCCAGCTCAGGCTGACACTACTGAAGTGTCCCAGCTCAGGCTGACACTACTGAAGTGTCCCAGCTCAGGCTGACACTACTGAAGTGTCCCAGCTCAGGCTGACACTAGTGAAGTGTCCCGGCTCAGGCTGACACTAGTGAAGTGTCCCGCCTCAGGCTGACACTACTGAAGTGTCCCAGCTCAGGCTGACACTACTGAAGTGTCCCAGCTCAGGCTGACACTACTGAAGTGTCCCAGCTCAGGCTGACACTACTGAAGTGTCCCAGCTCAGGCTGACACTACTGAAGTGTCCCAGCTCAGGCTGACACTACTGAAGTGTCCCAGCTCAGGCTGACACTAGCGAAGTGTCCCGCCTCAGGCTGACACTACTGAAGTGTCCCAGCTCAGGCTGACACTGTCCCAGCTCAGGCTGACACTGTCCCAGCTCAGGCTGACACTACTGAAGTGTCCCAGCTCAGGCTGACACTACTGAAGTGTCCCAGCTCAGGCTGACACTACTGAAGTGTCCCAGCTCAGGCTGACACTACTGAAGTGTCCCAGCTCAGGCTGACACTACTGAAGTGTCCCAGCTCAGGCTGACACTGTCCCAGCTCAGGCTGTCACTAGTGAAGTGTCCAGCTCAGGCTGACACTACTGAAGTGTCCAGCTCAGGCTGACACTACTGAAGTGTCCAGCTCAGGCTGACACTACTGAAGTGTGTATCACAGCCAGCTCAGGCTGACACTACTGCAATGTTGCAACACCAACAATACTGTGAAGTTAACAATGTTGCAACACAAACAATACTGTGAAGTTAACAATGTAGCAACACAAACAATACTGTGAAGTTAACAATGATGCAACACCAACAATACTGTGAAGTTAACAATGTTGCAACTCCAACAATACTGTGAAGTTAACAATGATGCAACACCAACAATACTGTGAAGTTAACAATGTTGCAACACCAACAATACTGTGAAGTTAACAATGTAGCAACACCAACAATACTGTGAAGTTAACAATGTTGCAACACCAACAATACTGTGAAGTTAACAATGTTGCAACACCAACAATACTGTGAAGTTAACAATGTTGCAACACCAACAATACTGTGAAGTTAACAATGATGCAACACCAACAATACTGTGAAGTTAACAATGTTGCAACTCCAACAATACTGTGAAGTTAACAATGTAGCAACACCAACAATACTGTGAAGTTAACAATGTAGCAACACCAACAATACTGTGAAGTTAACAATGATGCAACACCAACAATACTGTGAAGTTAACAATGTTGCAACACCAACAATACTGTGAAGTTAACAATGTTGCAACACCAACAATACTGTGAAGTTAACAATGTTGCAACACCAACAATACTGTGAAGTTAACAATGTTGCAACACCAACAATACTGTGAAGTTAACAATGTTGCAACACCAACAATACTGTGAAGTTAACAATGTTGCAACACCAACAATACTGTGAAGTTAACAATGTTGCAACACCAACAATACTGCAACATCAAGCAAGATGGCAAAAATATTGCATCAAACAATATTGCAACATAAAGGAGGTTGCAACAACAATAATATTGCAACATTAACGACGTTGCAAAATCAATAATATTGCAACATCGAACAATTTTGTAACAACAAACGTGGCGCAACATCAAGAACGTTGCAACATCAACAACGCTGAAACATTAACAATGTTGCAACATCAACAGCGCTGAAACATTAACAATGTTGCAACATCAACAACGCTGAAACATTAACAATGTTGCAACATCAACAGCGCTGAAACATTAACAATGTTGCAACATCAACAACGCTGAAACATTAACAATGTTGCAACATCAACAGCGCTGAAACATTAACAATGTTGCAACATCAACAGCGCTGAAACATTAACAATGTTGCAACATCAACAACGCTGAAACATTAACAATGTTGCAACATTAACAACGCTGAAACATTAACAATGTTGCAACATTAACAACGCTGAAACATTAACAATGTTGCAACATCAACAACGCTGAAACATTAACAATGTTGCAACATCAACAGCGCTGAAACATTAACAATGTTGCAACACCAACAACGCTGAAACATTAACAATGTTGCAACATCAACAACGCTGAAACATTAACAATGTTGCAACATCAACAACGCTGAAACATTAACAATGTTGCAACATCAACAACGCTGAAACATTAACAATGTTGCAACATCAACAACGCTGAAACATTAACAATGTTGCAACATCAACAGCGCTGAAACATTAACAATGTTGCAACATTAACAACGCTGAAACATTAACAATGTTGCAACATTAACAACGCTGAAACATTAACAATGTTGCAACATCAACAGCGCTGAAACATTAACAATGTTGCAACATTAACAACGCTGAAACATTAACAATGTTGCAACATTAACAACGCTGAAACATTAACAATGTTGCAACATTAACAACGCTGAAACATTAACAATGTTGCAACATCAACAACGCTGAAACATTAACAATGTTGCAACATTAACAACGCTGAAACATTAACAATGTTGCAACATTAACAACGCTGAAACATTAACAATGTTGCAACATTAACAACGCTGAAACATTAACAATGTTGCAACATCAACAACGCTGAAACATTAACAATGTTGCAACATCAACAACGCTGAAACATTAACAATGTTGCAACATTAACAACGCTGAAACATTAACAATGTTGCAACATTAACAACGCTGAAACATTAACAATGTTGCAACATCAACAACGCTGAAACATTAACAATGTTGCAACATCAACAACGCTGAAACATTAACTGTATGTTTGTGTGTATGTCAGTGTATGTGTGTGTATGTCAGTGTATGTGTGTGTATGTCAGTGTATGTGTGTGTATGTCAGTGTATGTGTGTGTATGTCAGTGTATGTGTGTGTATGTCAGTGTATGTGTGTGTGTATGTCAGTGTATGTGTGTGTGTATGTCAGTGTATGTGTACTCACCTAATTGTACTCACCTAATTGTGGTTGCAGGGGTCGAGACTCAGCTCCTGGCTCCGCCTCTTCACTGATCGCTACTAGGTCCTCTCTCTCTCTGCTTCCTGAGCTGTATCATACCTCTTCTTAAAACTATGTATGGTTCCTGCCTCCACTACTTCACTTGCTAGGCTATTCCACTTCCTGACAACTCTATGACTGAAGAAATACTTCCTAACGTCCCAGTGACTCGTCTGAGTCTTCAGCTTCCAGTTGTGACCCCTTGTCCCTGTGTCCCCTCTCTGGAACATCCTATCTCTGTCCACCTTGCCTATTCCCCGCAGTATCTTGTATGTCGTTATCATGTCTCGTGTCGTCAGTCCGATTTCCCTTAACCTTTCCTCGTACGACATTCCCTTGAGCTCTGGGACTAGCCTTGTTGCAAACCTTTGTACTTTCTCTAACTTCTTGACGTGCTTGACCAGGTGTGGGTTCCAGACTGGTGCTGCATACTCCAGTATGGGCCTGACGTACCACAGTGTACAGTGTCTTGGACGATTCCGTATTAAGGTATCGGAACGCTATTCCCAGGTTTGCCAGGCGCCTGTATGCTGCAGCAGTTATTTGGTTGATGTGTGCCTCCGGTGATGTGCTCGGTGTTATGGTCACCCCAAGGTCTTTCTCCCTGAGTGAGGTCTGTAGTCTTTGTCCACCTAGCCTATACTCTGTCAGCGGTCTTCTTTGCCCCTCCCCAATCTTCATGACTTTGCATTTGGCTGGGTTGAATTCGAGAAGCCAGTTGCTGGACCACATGTCCAGCCTGTCCAGGTCTCTTTGCAGTCCTGCCTCATCCTCGTCCGATTTAATTCTTCTCATCAACTTCACATCATCTGCGAACAGGGACACTTCAGAGTCTATTCCTTCCATCATGTCGTTCACATATATCAAAAATAGCACTGGTCCTAGAACTGACCCCTGTGGGACCCCGCTCGTAACAGGCGCCCACTGTGATACCTATTCACGTACCATGACTCGCTGCTGCCTCCCTGTCAGGTATTCCCTGATCCATTGCAGTGCCCTCCCTTTTACATGCGCCTGATCCTCCAGCTTCTGCACTAATCTCTTGTGGGGAACTGTGTCAAAGGCCTTCTTGCAGTCTAGGAAAACGCAATCTACCCACCCCTCTCTCTCGTGTCTTACTTCTGTTACCTTGTCATAAAACTCCAGGAGGTTTGTGATACAAAATTTGCCTTCCATGAACCCATGCTGGTTTTCATTTATAATCTTGTTAATTTCTAGGTGTTCGACCACTCTCCTCCTGATAATCTTCTCCATGACTTTGCACACAATACATGTCAGAGACACAGGTCTGTAGTTTAGTGCCTCGTTTCTGTTTCCTTTCTTAAATATGGGGACTACATTAGCTGTCTTCCATTTCTCAGGTAGTTGCCCAGTTTCAAGGGATGTGTTGAAGATTGTGGTTAGAGGCACGCAGTGTATGTGTGTATGTATGTCAGTGTATGTGTGTGTGTATATGTCAGTGTATGTGTGTGTGTATGTCAGTGTATGTGTGTGTGTGTGTATGTCAGTGTATGTGTGTGTGTGTATGTCAGTGTATGTGTGTGTGTATGTCAGTGTATGTGTGTGTGTATGTCAGTGTATGTGTGTGTGTGTATGTCAGTGTATGTGTGTGTGTATGTCAGTGTATGTGTGTGTGTATGACTGTGTATGTGTGCGTATGTCAGTGTATATATGTGTGTATGTCGCTGTATGTGTGTGTGTGTGTGTGTGTATGTCACTGTATGTGTGTGTGCGTGTGTGTGTATGTCAATGTATATGTGTGCATGTCAGTATATATATATATGTGCATGTCCGTGTACGTGTGTATATGTCAGTGTATCTGTGTGCATGTCAGTGTATGTCAATGTATATGTGTATGTGTATGTGCATGTCAGTGTATGTATGTACATGTCAGTATATGTATGTGCATGTCAGTGTATGTGTGTACAAATCAGTGTATATGTGTACATGTCAGTGTATCTGTGTGCATGTCAGTGTATGTTTGTACATGTCAGTGTATCTGTGTGCATGTCAGTGTATGTTTGTACATGTCAGTGTATCTGTGTGCATGTCAGTGTATGTTTGTACATGTCAGTGCGAAAAAATGTTGGCATGTCAGGTCAGTTAACGGGGTTTAAAACCTATCGACGACACCATGTGCTGGACGCCACCAGTCAAGAATAAAGCACTTAAAGTCAGTACATATATCCAATAAGAGATATACACCTCACTGTGTATATACACCTCGTGGTGTGTATATCACACCTCACTGTGTGTATCACCTCGCGGTGTGTACATCACACCTCACTGTGTATATACACCTCGCGGTGTGTATATCACACTTCACTGTGTGTATCACCTCGCGGTGTGTATATCACACCTCACTGTGTATATACACCTCGCGGTGTGTATATCACACCTCACTGTGTATATACACCTCGCGGTGTGTATATCACACCTCACTGTGTATATACACCTCGCGGTGTGTATATCACACCTCACTGTGTATATACACCTCGCGGTGTGTACATCATACCTCACTGTGTATATATTTATTACAAAAATGTTTTTCACTTAGTAATATACTTGCCACTTTTGTGTCTGTAAAATATTAGGGGCAAAGAAACTATACAATACACAAAATTTTCGAAAAAAATAAGTTCCTTGAGTCAAAAATTTGAAATATAGGCTCCTAGATACAAAAATTTCGTAACATATGCTCCTAGGAACAAAAATTTTGAAAAAAAAAATAGGCTCCTAGATACAAAAAATTAAAAAAATAGGCTCCTAGATACAAAAATTTAAAAAAATAGGCTCCTAGATACAAAAATTTAAAAAAATAGGCTCCTATATATTTTGTAACGTGTCTGAAACTAGCAAAACGAAATTTACCATAAATTATAAATCCCAGGAAGTGTCAGACTAATGAGGTTAATGTACACTGTGAGTCCGTGCGTGCATATATAGACCCTTTAAGAAAGTGTTGAGATTATTATTATTATTATAATCAAGGGGGTAGCGCTAAACCCGGAGGATTATACAGCACCTGGGGGGGGGGATGTGGAAGGCATTCAGGCTTAATTCGGGGAACTGGAGCACAGATCCAATTCCCTAACTCAAGAGCCCCTCACCAACATCAAGGAACCTTCCTTGAGGGGAAAAGTGTTGAGAGCGTGTGTGTGGTCGTCCCCAGATCCCGCCATTAACACCCACCATCACCTGACTTATTTTAATTCACCAGTGATGAGAGAGATATTTTTGTCTCTCAAGTGTATTATATTCTGGTGATTAACGTTTTTAACTGTAAGATTTTTCCAGTTTTGTTTCTTGTTGAAGGAATAATCTTGATTTTTGAGCAATTATTATGTAATGATAATAAAAGTAATAATGATAATAATAACAATAGCAATAACAATACTACTACAACTCATAATAATAATAATAATAATAATAATAATAATAGCAAAAACACCAGCACTACTACTATTATTATTAGAAACAATAATAATACAGTAATAATAATATATTATTAAAGCTACGGCCATCTCACACCGAGGCAGGTGACCTAACAAAGAAGAAACACTTTTACCATCATTCATTCAATCACTGTCTTGTCAAAAGCATACTGACATCACAGTTCAGATGACCTTTCAAAGCGCAACATCCGCAGCCTTCCTTCAGAGTGCAGGCACTGTACTTCCCACCTCGAGGTCTGTAACATCCACAGCCTTCCTTCAGAGTGCAGGCACTGTACTTCCCACCTCGAGGTCTGTAACATCCACAGCCTTCCTTCAGAGTGCAGGCACTGTACTTCCCACCTCGAGGTCTGTAACATCCACAGCCTTCCTTCAGAGTGCAGGCACTGTACTTCCCACCTCGAGGTCTGTAACATCCACAGCCTTCCTTCAGAGTGCAGGTACTGTACTTCCCACCTCGAGGTCTGTAACATCCACAGCCTTCCTTCAGAGTGCAGGCACTGTACTCCTCACCTCGAGGTCTGTAACATCCACAGCCTTCCTTCAGAGTGCAGGCACTGTACTCCCCACCTCGAGGGCTGTAACATCCACAGCTTTCCTTCAGAGTGCAGGCACTGTACTTCCCACCTCGAGGTCTGTAACATCCACAGCCTTCCTTCAGAGTGCAGGCACTGTACTTCCCACCTCGAGGTCTGTAACATCCACAGCCTTCCTTCAGAGTGCAGGCACTGTACTTCCCACCTCCAGAGGTCTGTAACATCCCCAGCCTTGCGTCAGAGTGCAGGCACTGTACTTCCCACCTCGAGGTCTGTAACATCCGCAGCCTTCCTTCAGAGTGCAGGCACTGTACTTCCCACCTCGAGGTCTGTAACATCCACAGCCTTCCTTCAGAGTGCAGGCACTGTACTTCCCACCTCGAGGTCTGTAACATCCGCAGCCTTCCTTCAGAGTGCAGGCACTGTACTTCCCACCTCGAGGTCTGTAACATCCACAGCCTTCCTTCAGAGTGCAGGCACTGTACTTCCCACCTCGAGGTCTGCACATCCACAGCCTTCCTTCAGAGTGCAGGCACTGTACTTCCCACCTCGAGGTCTGCACATCCACAGCCTTCCTTCAGAGTGCAGGCACTGTACTTCCCACCTCGAGGTCTGTAACATCCACAGCCTTCCTTCAGAGTGCAGGCACTGTACTTCCCACCTCGAGGTCTGTAACATCCGCACCCTTCCTTCAGAGTGCAGGCACTGTACTTCCCACCTCCAGGTCTGCACATCCGCAGCCTTCCTTCAGAGTGCAGGCACTGTACTTCCCACCTCCAGGTCTGTACACATCCTCACAGCCTTCCTTCAGAGTGCAGGCACTGTACTTCCCACCTCGAGGTCTGTAACATCCGCAGCCTTCCTTCAGAGTGCAGGCACTGTACTCCCACCTCGAGGTCTGTAACATCCACAGCCTTCCTTCAGAGTGCAGGCACTGTACTTCCCACCTCGAGGTCTGCACATCCTCAGCCTTCCTTCAGAGTGCAGGCACTGTACTTCCCACCTCGAGGTCTGTAACATCCGCAGCCTTCCTTCAGAGTGCAGGCACTGTACTCCCCACCTCGAGGTCTGTAACATCCGCAGCCTTCCTTCAGAGTGCAGGCACTGTACTTCCCACCTCGAGGTCTGTAACATCCGCAGCCTTCCTTCAGAGTGCAGGCACTGTACTCCCCACCTCGAGGTCTGTAACATCCGCAGCCTTCCTTCAGAGTTCAGGCACTGTACTACCTACCTCGAGGTCTGTAACATCCGCAGCCTTCCTTCAGAGTGCAGGCACTGTACTTCCCACCTCCAGGTCTGTAACATCAACAGCCTTCCTTCAGAGTGCAGGCACTGTACTTCCCACCTCGAGGTCTGTAACATCCGCAGCCTTCCTTCAGAGTGCAGGCACTGTACTTCCCACCTCGAGGTCTGCACATCCGCACCCTTCCTTCAGAGTGCAGGCACTGTACTTCCCACCTCCAGGTCTGCACATCCGCAGCCTTCCTTCAGAGTGCAGGCACTGTACTTCCCACCTCGAGGTCTGTGCACATCCGCAGCCTTCCTTCAGAGTGCAGGCACTGTACTTCCCACCTCCAGGTCTGCACATCCGCAGCCTTCCTTCAGAGTGCAGGCACTGTACTTCCCACCTCGAGGTCTGCACATCCTCACCCTTCCTTCAGAGTGCAGGCACTGTACTTCTCACCTGAGGTGTAATATCCTCACCCTTCCTTCAGAGTGCAGGCACTGTACTTCCCACCTGAGGTGTAATATCCTCACCCTTCCTTCAGAGTGCAGGCACTGTACTTCTCACCTGAGGTGTAATATCCTCACCCTTCCTTCAGAGTGCAGGTACTGTACTTCCCACCTCCAGGTCTGCACATCCACACCCTTCCTTCAGAGTGCAGGCACTGTACTCCCACCTCCAGGTCTGTAACATCCGCAGCCTTCCTTCAGAGTGCAGGCACTGTACTTCCCACCTCCAGGTCTGCACATCCTCACCCTTCCTTCAGAGTGCAGGCACTGTACTCCCACCTCCAGGTCTGCACATCAACAGCCTTCCTTCAGAGTGCAGGCACTGTACTTCCCACCTCGAGGTCTGTAACATCAACAGCCTTCCTTCAGAGTGCAGGCACTGTACTCCCACCTCCAGGTCTGCACATCCGCAGCCTTCCTTCAGAGTGCAGGCACTGTACTTCCCACCTCCAGGTCTGCACATCCGCAGCCTTCCTTCAGAGTGCAGGCACTGTACTTCCCACCTCGAGGTCTGCACATCCGCAGCCTTCCTTCAGAGTGCAGGCACTGTACTCCCACCTCCAGGTCTGCACATCCGCAGCCTTCCTTCAGAGTGCAGGCACTGTACTTCCCACCTCCAGGTCTGTAACATCCACAGCCTTCCTTCAGAGTGCAGGCACTGTACTTCCCACCTCGAGGTCTGTAACATCCGCAGCCTTCCTTCAGAGTGCAGGCACTGTACTCCCACCTCCAGGTCTGCACATCCGCAGCCTTCCTTCAGAGTGCAGGCACTGTACTTCCCACCTCCAGGTCTGCACATCCACAGCCTTCCTTCAGAGTGCAGGGCACTGTACTCCCACCTCCAGGGCTGCACATCCTCAGCCTTCCTTCAGAGTGCAGGCACTGTACTCCCCACCTCCAGGTCTGCACATCAACAGCCTTCCTTCAGAGTGCAGGCACTGTACTTCCCACCTCCAGGTCTGTAACATCCACAGCCTTCCTTCAGAGTGCAGGCACTGTACTTCCCACCTCTCTGTCACATGTAACATCCCAGCCTTCCTTCAGAGCGCTGCATGCACTGTACTTCCCACCTCGAGGACTGTCACATCCACAGCCTTCCTTCAGAGTGCAGGCACTGTACTCCCCACCTCGAGGTCTGTAACATCCGCAGCCTTCCTTCAGAGTGCAGGCACTGTACTTCCCACCTCCAGGTCTGTAACATCAACAGCCTTCCTTCAGAGTGCAGGCACTGTACTTCCCACCTCGAGGTCTGTAACATCCAACAGCCTTCCTTCAGAGTGCAGGCACTGTACTTCCCACCTCGAGGTCTGTAACATCAACAGCCTTCCTTCAGAGTGCAGGCACTGTACTCCCCACCTCGAGGTCTGTAACATCCAACAGCCTTCCTTCAGAGTGCAGGCACTGTACTCCCCACCTCGAGGTCTGTAACATCCACAGCCTTCCTTCAGAGTGCAGGCACTGTACTTCCCACCTCGAGGTCTGTAACATCCGCAGCCTTCCTTCAGAGTGCAGGCACTGTACTCCCCACCTCGAGGTCTGTAACATCCGCAGCCTTCCTTCAGAGTGCAGGCACTGTACTCCCCACCTCGAGGTCTGTAACATCCACAGCCTTCCTTCAGAGTGCAGGCACTGTACTTCCCACCTCGAGGTCTGTAACATCCACAGCCTTCCTTCAGAGTGCAGGCACTGTACTTCCCACCTCGAGGTCTGTAACATCCACAGCCTTCCTTCAGAGTGCAGGCACTGTACTTCCCACCTCGAGGTCTGTAACATCCGCAGCCTTCCTTCAGAGTGCAGGCACTGTACTCCCCACCTCGAGGTCTGTAACATCCGCAGCCTTCCTTCAGAGTGCAGGCACTGTACTTGCCACCTCGAGGGCTGTAACATCCGCAGCCTTCCTTCAGAGTGCAGGCACTGTACTTCCCACCTCGAGGTCTGTAACATCCGCAGCCTTCCTTCAGAGTTCAGGCACTGTACTTCCCACCTCGAGGTCTGTAACATCCGCAGCCTTCCTTCAAAGTGCAGGCACTGTACTTCCCACCTCGAGGTCTGTAACATCCACAGCCTTCCTTCAGAGTGCAGGCACTGTACTTCCCACCTCGAGGGCTGTAACATCCGCAGCCTTCCTTCAGAGTGCAGGCACTGTACTTCCCACCTCGAGGGCTGTAACATCCGCAGCCTTCCTTCAGAGTGCAGGTACTGTACTCCCCACCTCCAGGACTCATCAAATCACAGAACAGCTGGGACTTTAACCCCTTCTGTGATTTCTTTACAATCGTGTTATAACGATATCACGTGCAATCCAGCCCGTCTAGCCGGTTTCCATGAATCCCTTCATAAATGTTATGTTGATCACACTCCAACATCACGTACCACCCAAAACCTCCTTTACCTCCTTCCTACAGCCTCTCTTAGGATGACCCCTATCCTTCTACCACAGATTTGTGCACCCTTCTAGTTATCCTATGTGTCTCTATCCTCTGTAAATGTCCAAACTACCTCAGCAACATCTCAACACTGAATAAAACTTTTGGTAACTTCACACCTTCTAATTTCCAAACTCCCAATTTTTTTCTCCTAATATTCACACCACACATTGCCTTCAAACACGACATTTCCGCAGCTTCCAGCCTCGTCCTCGCTGCAACGTTCCCAACACATGCCTCACACGCATACAACGTCTCTCAAAAACAAGGATGGCAGTGTGTTTGTGTCTGAACATTCCTGGGAATGAAACTGCTAAACGAAGAAGGTCAATAAAGGCGAGACACCTTGATAATTCAATATAATTTCCAACCTTCTGTTGTCTTGTCGCTTAATCTCTGCTTCCACTCTGTAAAGTGTGAATAATTTACCAGTCGATGGTATAAATATCGAGAGGCATATCTCTCTCAATGTATATTCACTGAATATTTATTGTAATCCTAATTTTACTGACTACAGTATTCTTGACTGGTGGTGAACCTTCGTGTAGTCGATAGGCTTTAAACCCATTAAACCAATCGACTTCCACCAGTTTATATAATAACAATAATAATAACTATTATTATTATTATTGTTCGTAGCTCTAACAACATATTTTTATTACCCAATATCTTTCGTCCCATGTTTCTCCTTGCCTTCGTTCCCTTCCCTATTCCCTCGTACCATCAGCCTCACTTAATCACCTGCTCTCCATGCCCTCACACTTACACAAGTGCAGAAGAACACAACTGGAATAAACATATGAAACAGATGACTGGACAGGTATCCAGCTCCTGCACCTGCTCCTATGTATATATACACCGAGATAACAATATAAGAACATAAGAAAGAAGGAACACTGCAGCAGGTCTGTTGGCCCATACTAGGCAGGTCCTTTACAATCCTTCCCAATAACAAAATATTTGCCAAACCCAATTTTCAATGCTACCCAATAAATAAGTTTTGATGATTCTATTTACTCATTATACAAGTCACACTAAAATCCAACCCCTCTCACTCATGTATTTATCTAACCTAAATTTGAAACTACCCAACGTTTTAGCTTCAATAACCCTACTAAGCTGACTGTTCCACTCATCAACTACCCTATTTCAAAACCAATACTTTCCTATATCTTTTCGAAATCTAAACTTATCTCATTTGAATTTGAATTCATTATTGCGGGTTCTTTCTTGAAGGGATATCCTCAAAACCTTATTTATATCCCCTTTGTTAATACCCATCTTCCACTTGGATCATGTCACCCTTCATTCTTCGTCTTACAAGTGAATGAAGTTTAATAGTCTTCAATCGTTCTTCGTACGGAAGATTTCTAATGCTATATATTAATTTGGCCATTCTACGCTGGATGTTTTCTAGTGAATTTATATCTATTCTGTAATATGGAGACCAGAACTGAGCTGCGTAATCTAGGTGAGGCCTTACTAATGATGTATAAAGCTGTAAAATAACCTCTGGACGTCTACTGCATACACTTCTAGATATAAATCCCATTAATCTGTTTGCTTTGTTACGTACGTTTAGGCACTGCTGTCTTGGTTTAAGGTTGCTGCTTACCATAACCCCCAAGTCCTTTTCTCAATCTGTATGGCTACTAAGTTCTAGGATATATATATATATATATATATATATATATATATATATATATATATATATATATATATATATATATATATATATATATATATATATATATATATATATATATATATTGATAAATTAGACACATGTGCAACTCTTGGGTATCTTTATTGAGGAAACGTTTCGCCACACAGTGGCTTCATCAGTCCATACAAAGGAGAATCTTGAAGAATAGGAGGAGAATGAGGTAATCAGTCCCTCAACCTTGAGTCGATGTGGTCAGTCCATCAATCTTGAATAGAATACGGCATACGTGCTGAGAAGGAGCTTATAAACCGTTGGCAGGAGAGGTGAAGCAGTCAGAGGCAGTGTAACACTTATTCAGAATGCACTTTCCTGTTGGGCACGACCTACTTCAACATTGAATAAGTGTTACACTGCCTCTGACTGCTTCACCTCTCCTGCCAACGGTTTATAAGCTCCTTCTCAGCACGTATGCCGTATTCTATTCAAGATTGATGGACTGACCACATCGACTCAAGGTTGAGGGACTGATTACCTCATTCTCCTCCTATTCTTCAAGATTCTCCTTTGTATGGACTGATGAAGCCACTGTGTGGCGAAACGTTTCCTCAATAAAGATACCCAAGAGTTGCACATGTGTCTAATTTATCAACATGTCGGTTCTCTGAACCATTCATCTACAAAAATATATATATATATATATATATATATATATATATATATATATATATATATATATATATATATATATATATATATATATATGTATATATATATATATATCTTTCATATCTTTCAGTGTATACACACCAAGATGTCTCGGTGCATATACAAATACACACACCTTACGTTTTATATACACCGAGAAATGATGTGTATGTTTTGCAGAGCATACTGAGGCACATGTGTAAGCGTATATACAGTGAAACATGTGTAACGACACTTATGAAGCTCTAGATAAAATAGGAAACAACGAACGGTAATACCTAAGTGTTCTGTCGCAATAAAGGTAATAAAATTCTTGCCTCTACGCACACCCAAACATTCAAAAAAAAAATCTTTTTTTTTTTCAACCTTTGTTTATGTCCTGAAATTTAGCAGAGTTGTAAACAAGTGGAATGAACTGAGGAGACCAAAGTTTTTAACAAGTAAGTGAATCACCTTCTGCGACACACAGCTATGGAGAAGTTATTCTAACTAGTCGTTATTCGCAGAAAAATCTGAAAGGAAGAGCTAAAGGATTAAGAACTATTAAGAAAAACAGGAAAGTGCATTCTGAATAAGTACATTCTCAATCTAAGAACAATAACACTTACAATCTTAAATACATTAGAAACTACTATTATCTGACGTGATTAAGAGTAAGATAAGATTTTGTTAGGATTTTTAACCCTGGAGAGTTAGCCACCCAGGATTACCCAAGAAAGTTAGTGCGTAATCGAGGACTGTCTTATTTCCATTGTGGTTCTCAATCTCATCCCCCAGGATGCCACCCACCAATCGACTAACACCCAAATACCTACTTACGAGGTTAACGGAACAACAGGTATAAGGAAACACGCCCAATGTTTTCACCCTTACCGTGGATCGAACCAAGACATTCTGTGTGTGAGGCGAGAGCGTTGCCCACCAGGCCACGGGAGATGCAATCACTTTTGTAGATAAGTGTCTCTGTAACAGAAGAAATATAATAATTAACATTTCAATTATTTAGAGGTATAGGAGGCCCCCGCATATACAGTATATTCTTTCTGGTGTTCCATTTTTTCGTTGGCTTTTAAGTGAACCATTGTTCCACTCGCCGATAACTATCACCAGCGGCTGGATAATGAACAATGGCTCAATTTGAAGCCAACGAAAACGTGGAACATCGAAAAGGTGAACATAAGCGGGGTCCTCCTGTAGTTACAGAAGCAGAGGTAGTCGTAGTGTCCGGTCTACAGCATTACTTTCATAATATATTGACGCTCTGATCATCAGCTAATAAAAACTAGTAGTAATAATGTTAGAGCTACACACAGAAAATGGTATACAATACCGACAAGTTGAATATTAAGACACATGTGCGATAGTTGAGTATCTTCATTGTTGAAATGTTCCACCTACACCAGAGGCAGCAAGTGTAGTAGTGAAATAAAGATGATGTAATCAGTCCACCAACCTTTATTTCACCATTACTACTGTTGCCTGTGTATTTGACTGAAGAAGCCTACTGTGTAGGCGAAACGTTTCATCAATAAAGGTACCCAACTGTTGCACATGTGTCTTATTCTTGTTACCGACAGAATGTTAGATAAATGGACACAGATACAACTGTGACATTTTATTGTTGTAAAGCTTGACAAAGATCCTGGAGAGCGAAACGTTGCCACAATAAAATGTCACATTAGTTCCTTCTGCGACCATTTACCTAACACATAACAAAACCATTCTCTACCAGAAAATTTGAGATAGATCTAAATACTACATAACGACTGGATATTAATAAAAGTGACTTCGTGCACTAAGATGAAGGACACTTCAATCTCTCGTATGTTAAGACACCCATCAGTGTGTATACCTACACTACTGTCATGGAGCAAACACCACAATTACCTCTAACAGAGACTGACACGTAAACAAGACACCGCAAACAAACTTCCAGTAAATTACGATAACAGGAGAAATGATCGACAGAATTATAACTTATGGGCCGAACGATAACACAGTGCATGACAGCTAACGTGACGAAATGTACGAATGAGTGGCGAAGACTGGACATATATTATTATTATTAAAGATTCGCCGGTATTCTCCCGGCCCGGGCCTTTTCCAAGTGGTGGCCCGGCCTTGGCTCCCTCTTTAGGGAGTGTCTGAGACCTAAGTCTCCCATGGGAGGAGGCACAAGTACCTCCTCATCTTTGGGACCAACTGTCCCCAGGCCTAGCCACAAGCTAGGCCTCTCTGGTCTGCCATCCCCGCCCCAAGGGGGCTAATGGGAATGACAGTCTTGTGAGCTGCAAGCTCGGGCTCAGGCACCTACCCTACCCTAGAAGGGCTGGGCATGGTGTCGATCTGTGGCCAGATGTAAACAAAACAGCCAGATATAGGGCTGGATACGGCGTCAGCTGTCAGTAGCCCTATAAACCACCAACAGAAGGATCAAAGAGGCCACGGTGATTTCAACGTTGATAACAAGTGATCCAATAATAATATATTATATTTTCTTCATCTTAGCTACGATCCCTGTGAATTTTTTCAGGTATTTTACTCTCTCGTTAGTGATGATTAATTCTTTAGTGATTGCAATATAACTAGTTAGGCTGTTATCACTAGTTAGGGAATTATTAGTAGGTGGAATATCACCTGCAAGATTGTCTAGTAACCACTGGCATACCAGTGGTGAGTAGCAGTGTTAATGTAGCCACTTATACCAGTGGTGGGTAGCGGTGTTTGTCACCACTGTTATACCAGTGGTGAGTAGCAGTGTTTGTATAGCCATTGTTAAACCAGTGGTGGGTAGCAATGTTAATGTAGCCACTGTTATACTAGTACTGCATAGTGGTTGTATAGCCACTGTTATAACAGTTGTGGGTAGCAGTGGTTGTATAGCCACTGTTATACAGTGGCTAGGATATCGAGTTTATTACCTGCTGGTTTACGGAGATAAATTATATATATATATATATATATACATATATATATATATATATATATATATATATATATATATATATATATATATATATATATATATATATATATATATATATATATATATATATATATATATGCAAAACAACCATAGTTTCTTGATAATGTGAGTAGTCACGAAAGCGCTTGGAATTTCTCTATTCTTTCAGAGTGGTTGTTTTGCATATTCTGAAATCACCTGTTTACTGTGATCTTATTGAATATATATATACATATATATATATATATATATATATATATATATATATATATATATATATATATATATATATATATATATATATATATATATATATATATATATATATATATATATATATATGCAGGACAAGCCACTAGGGGGTGGAAATTTTTAGCTTAAGTACTTTTACACTTCTCAGTGCGGCATCAGGAGCTGTGCAATGTTACAAGGGAGCAACCAAAGCAGGAAGAGAGGTCTCAGAGTAGCGTAGGTGTCACTGGCAATGGTTATCCTTAGACTGGGAAAGTGGTCGGTGCCAACCCCACCCTACCATCATCCCCCCACTACCCATATATATATATATATATATATATATATATATATATATATATATATATATATATATATATATATATATATATATATATATGCAAGGAATTCGCAAGAGCAGGCGAAATATACACAAACACTGATCTCTGGCTGAAGGAGACTCGAACCTACGAAACTTGGAACAAGGTACGCAGTGCGATACCATTCTCACCACACTGGACCAATACCTTAGCGTCCAGCTTGCGCTAGACTTTGATCCAAGGCAGCCAGCCAGAGATCAGTGTTTGTGTATATTTCGCCTGCTCTTGCGAATTCCTTGCATTGTTAAAATCTCTAGTAAGGCTGATGCATGCAGGGGATGAGATGAAAAAGCTGTAAGCCTTCTCCCTGAAAGCTGGCTGCCTTGGATCAAAGTCTAGTGCAAGCTGGATTCCAAGGTATTGGTCCAGTGTGGTGAGATTGGTATAGCACTGCGTACCTTGTTCCAAGGTTCGTAGGTTCGAGTCTCCTTCAGCCAGAGATCAGTGTTTATATATATATATATATATATATATATATATATATATATATATATATATATATATATATATATATATATATATATTGGTCAATTACCAAGAACTCATTTAAAATTAAGTCCTTTCTAAAATTCTCTTATACATTTCAAGATATATTTTTTTTTCATTTATATTAACGTAAAAAATAATAATTGTGTACCAAAAGAACCTTAGGAAACTTACCTAACCGTATTATAACACGCACAATTTAATTTA
>NW_027198862.1:37500-38634 GCF_038502225.1 Cherax quadricarinatus
TTGGGGAGGGGCAAAGAAGACCGCAGACAGAGTATAGGCTAGGTGGACAAAGACTACAGACCTCACTCAGGGAGAAAGACCTTGGGGTGACCATAACACCGAGCACATCACCGGAGGCACACATCAACCAAATAACTGCTGCAGCATACGGGCGCCTGGCAAACCTGAGAATAGCGTTCCGATACCTTAATAAGGAATCGTTCAAGACACTGTACACTGTGTATGTTAGGCCCATACTGGAGTATGCAGCACCAGTCTGGAACCCACACCTGGTCAAGCACGTCAAGAAGTTAGAGAAAGTACAAAGGTTTGCAACAAGGCTAGTCCCAGAGCTCAAGGGAATGTCGTACGAGGAAAGGTTAAGGGAAATCGGACTGACGACACTGGAGGACAGAAGGGTCAGGGGAGACATGATAACGACATACAAGATACTGCGGGGAATAGACAAGGTGGACAGAGATAGGATGTTCCAGAGAGGGGACACAGGGACAAGGGGTCACAACTGGAAGCTGAAGACTCAGACGAGTCACAGGGACGTTAGGAAGTATTTCTTCAGTCATAGAGTTGTCAGCAAGTGGAATAGCCTAGCAAGTGAAGTAGTGGAGGCAGGAACCATACATAGTTTTAAGAAGAGGTATGACAAAGCTCAGGAAGCAGAGAGAGAGAGGATCCAGTAGCGATCAGTGAAGAGGCGGGGCCAGGAGCTGAGTCTCGACCCCTGCAACCACAATTAGGTGAGTACACACAGGTGAGTACACACACACACACACACACACACACACACACACACACACACACACACACACACAGCTACGGGGAAAAGATTTTGAGCGCTAAACGTTATGGTCACTGGAGGAAGGAAGAGTAATAGGGAATATGACCAGGACATAATACTCCGAGGTAGAGTAGACGGGGACAGGTTATTTACCAGACAAGTAACAAGAAGTCGGTAACAGACATTAATGCATTGATCAAGATATAAAGGAAACGTTTCGCCACCTATGGTGAAACGTTTCTTTCATGTGCAACTTGTGGGTACCAGAGTAGTACTACCAGCAGCACAAGAAGCCATGACTGAACACGACACACTTGAATGAATCACAAGAATATCAACAAACATTTCCTCACCTTAAG
>NW_027198863.1:0-38616 GCF_038502225.1 Cherax quadricarinatus
CTATTTTGCTGTAATTGCTACCCACCTTCGCACCCGTTGGCAACAACGTTGGTCTGATCTGCTCCATAACAAATTTCATTCTATTAAACCGAATATAGGTTTCTGACCGTCTTCTTGTCATCAGTGACGAGGGTAGGAGACTCCTCTCTCCTGTCTTCACACTGGCCACAATCGTCTTACTCACGGGTATCTCATGGAGGGGTGCCCTGTTCTTCTCTGTGAGAATTTTTTTAAGTATTTAAAACCATCGTACAAAACATACACAGCATCCCATCTATAATATCCAAGAAAATTAAAGATACAAAGAAGAGGTGCACACCCTCCTCATCGAGGATGCCGCTCTCCGTCTAGTGCTACCATGTCATAACATAGATCTGAACATAAGATAATGACATATTTCAAAATTCCAATTAACATAAATAAATATTATGAAACTTAACCACAACACCAACAATGATACACAAAGTGTGAAAATAACCACCCTAGGTTGACCAATGCTCAACCTGTACAAGCGTTATCGTCTACAGTGAGACAACATGTCTCCCAACATCAACTACAAAAGAGAAAATTCCATTCCTGTGCGGGATGAAACCCGTTGTAAACATGCTACTACATGTATTTTACAGAATTGCTTAAAAAAAACAGAGACGATTATCATTAACCAAGATAAAACAGTCTCCAATTCTTAACCCAACTCTAAATATATGTAGTATGAAAACACATTTTCGGCAATATCCTAAAGATACCCCCCAAAATGCCTCACCCGATCACTCAACATACAAAATACTAGAATAAAGGACATTCTACACCTGAACATACAGGTGTCTTTATGATAATCCTGAATAACAGCAAATTGTTTAACATAACACAAAAACCTATCATTCAAAACATGCCACACTATTTATATTGTCTCTGTGAACCTCAGATACACAGAATAAAACACAATATGAAGCAATTCTGAAATACTAGATTACACGAGTCATCTAACTGTGACATCTGCCACCGCAAAACAACATGTTCATGTATGGTAAAAGAGAAAGATGCCATGAACTCTTTTGCATCACTAAGACTCTGCGGTAACACTACTCAGGTGTACTGTCGTTAAGATATCCCCCCAACCAACCCTACCTGTTACACACCACATACACGCTCTATCAAAATTTTGCCCATCTCTGAACATACCGTCGGCTTGGAACATGTCCATGAAAAGCCACCTGAATATATTACAAGGCCAGTAACTACACAAATCCAAACCATACAAACCCATTCATGCTTCCCCAGCAGGCCTTCATATCGCTACCCCCACTCATCCTGCAAACTAACGGCTCACTCACACTTTCACCTCCTTAGTCCTGAAAAAAACCTCTACAAAAGGAGACCAGTCCCCTACAGTATTATCCCTATGCCAACTGAAGGAGACGACTAACCATAAGGCCACGGTAGGTCTCCAGAAAACAGACTTCCCACTTTTCCCCGTAAATAAATTTATTCCTACTAACAGTTCTATATATACCTCTGCTATTGCCTTAATTTGAAATCGTACCCCAGTCTCCCTCATTCCCCTTGAAATATAGAGAAAATCCGTTATCACATACATGATCGCCCTTTTCATCTCTCCTGGGACCCTGCTCACGTTGAGCGTTAAAGCGCGTAGGGTCGAAACATTACTCCCACTCAAAAGATGAAAGACCCTCCCCAGCCACGACCTCACCTTCCTCAATGACTCACAAAAATAAACCGCATGAAATGCTGATTCCAATTCCCCACAATGTAGTCAGTACAGTTCCTTCACCAAGCCCATCAAATTCAATACTGATTTCGACGCCAAAATCCCCATTAGGAATCTGTATACTAACTCACGCACTCTCAGCCTTAATCTAAGCTTCTGGAAGTCTGCCCATATTATCTAACAATCATACAAGGGGAACACATCTACTCCCTGCATAATCTCCGACCTCCTACTCATCGACACCAAATGCCCCACTTTAAGACATGCAACCTCCCGTACCAATAACAAAACCAGCAGCATACCTTCACATTTGATTAACTCCTTGCCACCCCAACATTTACGTACATCCCTCATCACCTCCGCCACTTCTTGCGGAGGTGATGAGCCTTCTTGCATCCCCTCATAAGGCCCCACCTTCCACACACCCAGTTCAGCCGCATGAACCGTGCCATACCTGCGAAATACCTCCAAAAGATCATATTCCGTTGCCTCGAATGGCACATTCCAGACTTTTACCTACGTTATGTAATGTGAGACGTCATGAAGGCAGACCTCCACGGCTGAATTAACTGTCATCCTCCTCTCCTGGAAAGCGTCGACTATGCTGGCATAAAACCCGGCACTCGTGAACTTGACGAAAGTCCTCGACAGTCCATTAACTGCAACTCCATACAGTTCTCCCTTCAGAATGCCGTACACATCATGGATGATATTAGGAAGAACCACATGCATCGTAGAACTGCTAAGAATTCCGCTGACCAGCTCCACACAGACTGTGTTTACATGGCGTCCATGTCGATCGGCATTTTGGGTACCTAGGTACACCAACCGTCACCAGGGAACAACAGTGGCAAGCACAGAGAGCGTCCTCCCTACCCACAGGTTGAGACATAATGAGAATTGTCAAGTTCCAGTATCTGTTAACTACATTCTGTTGAACTGCCCACTCTATCAATGAGCACGTAGAATTTACCTCCAATGCCGTCTCCACTCTGCTGCCCTTTCTTTACCTTCCCTTCTTGCTGATGGACCCTCCTTTAACCCAGACTCTCTCACTGACTTTTTGACAACAATTGATTTACTACACAAACTCTGATGATGCCTCTAGCACTCTCCTTAGTCCTTTCTTCCTTAATCTCTAGCTATCCTTTACCCCTGCACTATCCACTGCCCTGCAGCTCTCCATACCCTAATAATCATCCCTCTCCCCCTTGCCACCCATTTCCCTTGCATCCTTCCCTGCCCTTCTGCGCTGTATAGCCCTTGTGGTTTAGTACTCTTCTGTACTTCTTGCAGTTACCAGGACACCTGCTTTTCCAGCCTCTCTGGCCACTCTTGTGACTTGATAGACCATCTAGAGCCTTAGAAGTTCATTTTGGCTCAATTTCTTAGTGACTTGGTCTGCAATTTTGAACCTCAAGATAGACATTTAAATAGAAAGTGTGATTGCATTACTGTAAATATTACTCTCTCCAACTGAGTCTTCTTACCTCCCTCCCCTCCCTTCCCTTCCTTCATGTTAGGTTCATATATACAAATGTTTCACCTGGAGTGTTCCTTCAGATCACTTTGGCAAGTAAGATAAACCAGGAAGAATTACTACCTGAACATCGGTACAGCGAGTTGCTTAAAAATTTTTGTTTTAATTTTATTTATATGTATGTATATATGTAGGTAATAGGTTGGTAGACAGCAACCACCCAGGGAGGTACTACCGTACTTCCAGGTGAGTGTAAAACAGCAACCAGTAACTGTTTTACATGATAACAGGATTACTGGTGTCTTTTTTCTGTCTCATAAACACATTGGATAACAGGAATATCTTGCTACTTCTACTTACACTTAGGTCACACTACACAGGCATGCACATGCATATATAAAGAAACACACATCTAGGGTTTTTCTTCTTTTTCTTAAGAGCTCTTGTTCTTGTTTTCTTTTTCTCTATTGTCAATGGGGAAGTGGAAAAGAATCTTTCCTCTGTAAGCCATGCGTGTCTTATTAGGAGACTAAAATGCCCGGAGCAATTGGCCAGTAACACCTTCTCCTGTAGACATTTACTAAAAATGAGAAGAAGAAAAACTTCATAAAACTGGAATGCTTGAATGTTCGTTGATGTAGTGCGGATGATAAGAAAGAGATGATTGCTGATGTTTTTAATGAAAAGAAGTTGGATGTACTAGCCCTAAGCGAAACAAAGCTGAATGGGGTAGGCGAGTTTCAGTAGGGAGAAATAAATGGGATTAAGTCAGGAGTATCTGAGAGAGTTAGATCTGAGCAACAGGTATCAATAATGTTGAAGGACCAGTCATGGAAGGAGAAGAGGGAATATATCTGAGTTAATTCAAAGATTATATGGATTAAAATAAAGGTCAGAGGCTGACCGGCATCCAAACACCAGCTACTGCCAGACGTACAACTAGCGAAGTGAAATTCTCATCTTTACTGACGCTCATCTGTACTGACAGTAGCATCATATCTGTACCACCATCATATCACCTGTACAGTACTTTCTCTAGTTTCTTTACGTGCTTGGCTAGGTGTGGGTTCCAAACTGGTGCCGCATACTCTAATATGGGCCTAACGTACACGGTGTACAGGGTCCTGAACGATTCCTTATTAAGATGTCGGAATGCTGTTCTGAGGTTTGCTAGGCGCCCATATACTGCAGCAGTTATTTGGTTGATGTGCGCTTCAGGAGATGTGCCTGGTGTTATACTCACCCCAAGATCTTTTTCCTTGAGTGAAGTTTGTAGTCTCTGGCCTCCTAGACTGTACTCCATCTTTGGTCTTCTTTGCCCTTCCCCAATCTTCATGACTTTGCACTTGGTGGGATTGAACTCCAGGAGCCAATTGCTGGACCAGGTCTGCAGCCTGTCCAGATCCCTTTGTAGTTCTGCCTGGTCTTCGATCGAATGAATTCTTCTCATCAGCTTCACGTCATCTGCAAACAGGGACACCTCGGAGTCTATTCCTTCCATCATGTCGTTCACAAATACTAGAAACAGCACTGGTCCTAGGACTGACCCCTGTGGGACCCCGCTGGTCACAGGTGCCCACTCTGACACCTCGCCATATACCATGACTTTCTGCTGTCTTCTTAACAAGTATTCCCTGATCCATTGTAGTGCCTTCCCTGTTATCACTGCTTGGTCCTCCAGTTTTTGCACTAATCTCTTGTGTGGAACTGTGTCAAACGCCTTCTTGCAGTCCAAAAATATGCAATCCACCCACCCATGTCTCTCTTGTCTTACTGCTGTCACCATGTCATAGAACACCAGTAGGTTTGTGACACAGGATTTCCCGTCCATGAAACCATGTTGTCTGCTGTTGATGAGATCATTCCTTTCTAGGTGTTCCACCACTCTTCTCCTAATAATCTTCTCCACGACTTTGCATACTATACATGTCAGTGACACTGGTCTGTAGTTTAGTGCTTCATGTCTGTCTCCTTTTTTAAAGAGTGGGACTACATTTGCTGTCTTCCATGCCTGAGGCAATCTCTCTGTTTCGATAGAGGTATTGAATATTGTTGTTAGGGGTACACATACTGCCTCTGCTCCCTCTCTCAGGACCCATGGAGAGATGTTATCTGGCCCCATTGCATTTGAAGTATCTAGCTCACTCAGAAGCCTCTTCACTTCTTCCTCGGTTGTGTGTACTGTGTCCAGCACTTGGTGGTGTGCCCCACCTCTGTCTTTCTGGAGCCATTTCTGTCTCCTCTGTGAACACTTCTTTGAATCTCTTGTTGAGTTCCTCACATACTTCACGGTCATTTCTTGTCTCTCCTCCTTCCTTCCTTAGCCTGATTACCTGGTCCTTGACTGTTGTTTTCCTCCTGATGTGGCTTTCGCTGCTATGTCGTTTTCATATTGTCTTTGGGCCTCCCTTCTTATCTGTGCATATTCATTTCTGGCTCTACGACTGCTGTCCTTATTCTCCTGGGTCCTTTGCCTTCTATACTTCTTCCATTCCTTAGCACACTTGGTTTTTGCCTCCCTGCACCTTTGGGTGAACCATAGGCTCACCCTGGTGTGTGTGTGTGTGTGTGTGTGTGTGTGTGTGTGTGTGTGTGTGTGTGTGTGTGTGTGTGTGTGTGTGTGTGTGTGTGTGTGTGTGTGTGTGATGGAGTTCTGATAAGCAGAACTTCTAGGTTTTAATCGCATTCAGTGTGATCAAGATCTACAGTATTTAGTTTGTTAGTGCTATATTTATTTTCATTTTCTAGGATTTGAACCTTACATTTGTCTGTGTTAAGGGCCACTAAGCTGTATACAGGGAGGAAGGGACCGAGCGAGGAAGAGAGGGAGGGAGGAATGGAGGGAGGGAGGAATGGAGGGAGGAATGGAGGGAGGGAGGAATGGAGGGAGGAATGGAGGGAGGGATGGAGGGAGGGAGGAATGGAGAGAGGGAGGGAGGAAGGGAGGAATGGAGAGAGGGAGGGAGGAAGGGAGGAATGGAGAGAGGGAGGGAGGAAGGGAGGAATGGAGAGAGGGAGGGAGGAAGGGAGGAATGGAGGAATGGAGAGAGGGAGGGAGGAAGGGAGGAATGGAGAGAGGGAGGGAGGAAGGGAGGAATGGAGAGAGGGAGGGAGGAAGGGAGGAATGGAGAGAGGGAGGGAGGAAGGGAGGAATGGAGAGAGGGAGGGAGGAATGGAGAGAGGGAGGGAGGAAGGGAGAGAGGGAGGGAGGAAGGGAGGAATGGAGAGAGGGAGGGAGGAAGGGAGGAATGGAGAGAGGGAGGGAGGAAGGGAGGAATGGAGAGAGGGAGGGAGGAAGGGAGGAATGGAGAGAGGGAGGAAGGGAGAGAGGGAGGAATGGAGGAAGGAATGGAGGTTGGGATGGAGGGAGGGATGGAGAGAGGGATGGAGGGAGGGAGGGAGAGAGGAAGGAATGGAGGGTGGGAGGGAGGAATGGAGGGTGGAGGAGGAATGGAGGGTGAGTGGGCGAGGGAGGGATGGAGGGTGAGGGAGGAATGGAGGGAGGAATGGAGGGTGGGAGGGAGGGAGGGAGGAATGGGAGGAAGGAGGGAGGGGGAAGGAATGGAGGGAGGGAGGGGGAGGAATGGAGGGAGGGAGGGATGGAGGGAGGAATGGATGGAGGGAGGGAGGGAGGAATGGATGGAGGGAGGGATGGAGGGAGGGAGGAATGGATGGAGGGAGGGATGGAGGGAGGGAGGAATGGAGGGAGGGAGGGACGAAGGGACGAAGGAATGGATGGTGGGAGGGAGGAATGGATGGAGGGAGGGATGGAGGGAGGGAGGAATGGATGGATGGAGGGAGGGAGGGAGGGACGGA
Source organism: Cherax quadricarinatus (assembly GCF_038502225.1). NCBI lineage: Eukaryota > Metazoa > Arthropoda > Malacostraca > Decapoda > Parastacidae > Cherax > Cherax quadricarinatus. Next base: position 7,026 of record NW_027198863.1, read on the forward strand.
GGAATGGAGGGTGGGAGGGAGGTAGGGAGGAATGGATGGAGGGAGGGGAGGGAGGAATGGATGGAGGGTGGGAGGGAGGGAGGGAGGAATGGATGGAGGGAGGGAGGGAGGGAGGGAATGGATGGAGGGAGGAATGGAGGGAGGGAGGAATGGAGGGAGGGAGGAATGGATGGATGGAGGGAGGGAGGGAGGGAGGAATGGATGGATGGAGGGAGGGAGGGAGGAATGGATGGATGGAGGGAGGGAGGGAGGGAAGAATGGAGGGTGGGAGGAAGGAAGGAAGGGAAGTATTAAGGAGTTACTAACGTACCAAAACACTAACATTTGTATGTCTCTGCTCATGTATGAGTCTCATATGTAAGCAGCTGCAAATATATGCTTGTGTATTTGTATACATTCATGTATGTTTGGATGTAGGTATGTATACTTGTGTCAACATTTGTGTTGTTATGTAGGTAATTGTCAATATTTGGTGATGATATATAACTAAACATTACAAGCTTCACGGAGAACAACTTTGTAAAAGAAAACAAACCCAACTCTCAACTTCTTAAGTTACTATCAGATTAGTTTTCTTACATTTATATGCATATACACAGCATATCTGTGCATGTGTGTATATGTATATACGAGTGCATGTTTGTACATATGTGTGGGCATGTATGCTTGTGCGTGTGATAACAGACCTTTCTTGTTGCAATCATCACATTAGAAGTTCGCAATGTTGCAGAAATAGAGTAGGATTCTGGAGAGAGTCGTTACCCTGAACGAATCTGTCTGGATTTCTTTCTCTGTTACTGCAACATTGCAAGCTCTTGATGTGCTAATTGCGACTCGGAAGGTTTATAGCTATCGTTCAACCGCTCGTTGACGATTATTGCATACACATGTGAATGTATTCACGGGCATATGTATACCTGCATGCATTGTAATACAAGTCTGTAGATGAACTCGCTCAAACACTGCAATAACATTAGGAAAATACTCTGTGATCATTTCCGGGGGATTCCCGTAAAGCTTTACGAGTCGCAAAGCTTCGTCCTTCAGTGTGTTTCCTAGACTGACTTTTACGAAGTTTGATCTGTTATTGATAATAAATCACAAATACCAAATACTATTATAACGAAGCTCATACAAGTTATTTTCGTATGAAGGAGCACATAGTATACCTGAAGTATACCTGGAAAGAGTTTCAAAGAGTCAACGCCCCCGCGGCCCGGTCTGTGACCAGCTCATAACTGAAGGAATTTGCAGTACTGTTATGTATAGATATACAACTATTCCTTTTAATCAGCATCACGAATATTCATAGATGTGATACATGCTAAAAGACACTAGTTAAGAGTGGAAAGATATTTCAGAGACAAGTGATATAAAGTGGGAATTTACCTTACTAATGGTGGTCCAACTATCCTATAATAGGTGTCACTTCTCACTTACCTGCAAGGTAAATAGTACTTATTAGAACATTCAACCTGCACCTTCAGTTAGCACTCCAGGACATACCTCTTAAGCTCCATCCTCTTCAATCATTCAAAGTTATACCTATTAACCCACACCTACAAACATTCCTAGTTATACCCTTCAGACAACTAATTCAGCAAGCATGCCCAGTTGTGTTTAACCCTCATTTTCTACAAGTACCCACATTTAAAACCTTCAGCACACTTCTTCAAGCATCCTCAATAACATTCTTCAGCACGCACCTTCTGTAAGAATCTCCAGTTGTATCCTTCAGCACGCACATTCAGCAAGCGTTTCCAGTTGTATCCTTCAGCACGCACATTCAGCAAGCACTCTCAGCTGTATCCTTCAGCATGCACATTCAGCAAGCACTCTCAGTTGTATCCTTCAGCAAACACCTACATTCAACCACACCTAAAACAACCCTCAAAATACAAAATTACAAATTTCTTGACTAATTAAACCTACTCTCACGGTAGAGTTGAACCAAGACAAATAATGTCTTTCCAGTGACAAACATGACTTACCTTCCCATGATGGTTGATGACGCCAGGATGACTGTAGTAACCAGGAGCTTGTGGAGCCCAGGAAGACCTGGGACCCATGTGGAGCTGGAGCCCGACTGGTGCTGAGGCATTGATGCTAATATCAATGCACTTGTTATCAGCACTTTATGAATACACTTTTGTTTCATAACTCCCATCAAAACTTTTATATCACACTTTTGTCCTTTTGCCAACACTTGTCCTCAACACTTCCTTCAATACTTACCCTCAAAACTCCCGTCACCAACAATTACCCTCAACACTCCCTTCATCAACACTTGCCCTCAACACTCCTTTCATCAACACTTGCCCTCAACACTCCCTTCACCAACACTTGCCCTCAACACTCCCTTCACCAACACTTGCCCTCAACACTCCCTTCACCAACACTTGCCCTCAACACTCCCTTCACCAACACTTGCCCTCAACACTCCCTTCAACACTTGCCCTCAACACTCCCTTCACCAACACTTGCCCTCAACACTCCCTTCACCAACACTTGCCCTCAACACTCCCTTCACCAACACTTGCCCTCAACACTCCCTTCACCAACACTTGCCCTCAACACTCCCTTCACCAACACTTGCCCTCAACACTCCCTTCACCAACACTTGCCCTCAACACTCCCTTCACCAACACTTGACCTCAACACTCTCTTCACCAACACTTGACCTCAACACTCTCTTCACCAACACTTTCACAACACTTGTCCTCAACACCTCACTCCCTTCACAACACTCAACACCCCTTCACCAACCTTCACCAACACTTGCCCTTCAACACCTCCCTCCTTCCAACACTTGACCTCAACCTCAACATCACCAACACTTGCCCTCAACACTCCCTTCACCAACATTATCCTCAACACTCCCTTCACAAAACTTGTCCTCAACACTCCCTTCACAAAACTTGTCCTCAACACTCCCTTCACAAAACTTGTCCTCAACACTCCCTTCACAAAACTTGTCCTCAACACTCCCTTCACAAAACTTGTCCTCAACACTCCCTTCACAAAACTTGTCCTCAACACTCCCTTCACAAAACTTGTCCTCAACACTCCCTTCACAAAACTTGTCCTCAACACTCCCTTCACAAAACTTGTCCTCAACACTCCCTTCACAACACTTGTCCTCAACACTCCCTTCACAACACTTGTCCTCAACACTCCCTTCACAACACTTGTCCTCAGCATTCCCTTCACAACACTTGTCCTTAACACTCCCTTCACCAACACTTGACCTCAACATTCCTTTCACCAACACTTGACCTCAGCACCCCCTTCACCAACACTTGTCCTCAACACTCCCTTCACCAACACTTGCTCTCAACACTCCTTTCACCAACACTTGCCCTCAACACTCTCAACACTGGCTCTAAACACTCCCTTCACCAACACTTGCCCTCAACACTACCTTCACAACACTTGTCCTCAACACTCCCTTCACCATCACTTGTCCTCAATACTCCATTCACCAACACTACCTCAACACTCCCTTCACCAACACTCGACCTCAACACTCCCTTCACCAACACTCGACCTCAATACTCCGTCCACCAACACTCGACCTCAACACTCCGTCCACCAACACTTGTCCTCAATACTCCCTTCACCAACACTTGTTCTCAACACTTTCACCAACACTTGTCCTCAACACTCTCTTCACCAACACTTGACCTCAACACTCTCTTCACCAACACTTGACCTCAACACTCTCTTCACCAACACTTGACCTCAACACTCTCTTCACCAACACTTGACCTCAACACTCTCTTCACCAACACTTGACCTCAACACTACCTTCACCAACACTTGCCCTCAACACTCCCTTCACCAACACTTGCCCTCAACACTCCCTTCACCAACACTTGACCTCAACACTCTCTTCACCAACACTTGACCTCAACACTCTCTTCACCAACACTTGACCTCAACACTCTCTTCACCAACACTTAACCTAAACACTACCTTCACCAACACTCCCTTCAACACTAGGCATCAACACTTGACCTCAACTCTCCCTTCACAACACTTGTCCTCAACACCCCCTTCACCATCACTTGTCCTAAACACTACCTTCACCAACTCGTGTCCTCAACATTCCCTTAAACACTTGACCTCAACACTTCCTTCACAACACTTGACCTCAACACTCCACACACCAATACTTGTCCTCAACACTCCCATCACCAACACTTGCCCTCAACACTCCCTTTACCAACACTCTACCTCAACACTCCCTTCACCAACACTCGACCTCAACACTCCATTCACCAACACTCGACCTCAACACTCCATTCACCAACACTCGACCTCAACACTCCATTCACCAACACTCGACCTCAACACTCCATTCACCAACACTCGACCTCAACACTCCCTTCACCAACACTCGACCTCAACACTCCCTTCACCAACACTCGACCTCAACACTCCCTTCACCAACACTCGACCTCAACACTCCCTTCACCAACACTCGACCTCAACACTCCCTTCACCAACACTCGACCTCAACACTCCCTTCACCAACACTCGACCTCAACACTCCCTTCACCAACACTCGACCTCAACACTCCCTTCACCAACACTTGTCCTTAACACTCCCTTCACCAACACTTGTCCTCAACACTCCCTTCACCAACACTCGACCTCAACACTCCCTTTACCAACACTCGACCTCAACACTCCCTTCACCAACACTCGACCTCAACACTCCCTTCACCAACACTTGTCCTCAACACTCCCTTCTCCAACACTTGTCCTCAACACTCCCTTCTCCAACACTTGTCCTCAACACTCCCTTCTCCAACACTTGTCCTCAACACTCCCTTCACAATACTCGACGTAAACAATACCTTCACCAACAGTCCCTTCAACACCTGACATCAACACTTGTCCTCAACACTCCCTTCACTAACACTTGACCTCAACACTCCCATCACCAACACTTGCCCTAAACACTCCCATCACCAACACTTGCCCTCAACACTCCCATCACCAGCACTTGCCCTCAACACTCCCTTCACCAACACTTGCCCTCAACACTCCCTTCACCAACACTTGTCCTCAACACTCCTTTCAGCAGCACTTGCCCTCAACACTCCCTTCAACACTTCCTCTCAACACCCCTTCACCAACACTTGCCCTCAACACCCCCTTCAACAACACTCTTATCATTACCGGTGTTTAATGACACTCACGCTAACGACACTTCTCAGCACTTGTTATCAAGGTTTAAAGCAACACTTTTCTGCAACACTTGTCAGCAACTTTCTAGCAAAACTCTCTTTCAGCATTTCTTATCAAGTATTGTTTTCAACACTTATCAACAATGTAGTTCTTAACACTCTTGCTCTCAGCTCTTGTTATCACTTATCCACGTTTTTATCAACGCTTTTCTTATTAACGTTCGTGCTATTAATATTTTTGTTTTCAACGTTTTTATTAGCACTTTTTACCAACACTCGTTATGAACACTTTTGTTATCAGTACTCATAATCATCACTTGAAGAACACAGTACTGTTATCAACATAGTTACAAGTTCACTTTGTGAACACTTTCCTTGCTAACACTTCCCACACACTTTCTTCATTAATGTTTTAAGTAGAAGCCTAAACTATGATTGTTTGATTAAGTTTCAATCCTGTCGACTACACGAGGGTCATTAAGGCTGCATGTCACTAGTTCAACACCTGTCCAGGAGACAGTCATCACTAATACAGCAACTAAATTAATGTATGGTGAGATACAGAGACACTTCCTGATGTGTATACACAGATACACACATCACAGTATGGGTAAGGAAAGATATACATATCTTCGTGTATATATCACTGGTAGTTAACATAGCCAAGCAGCTTGTGGTTCAGGTGAGGCACCGCCAGACACACTGAAGACAATGTCTGACAACGTCCCTTACAGAGCTCTGAAGCTGATCATGAACCACACCACTGAGTCCAGACCTTAACTTTCCTCTGAAACTTATCACCAGTTATTAGTATTAATCAAACTACATATATGCTATCTGGTATTCGTGTATTCGTAACGCATGACCAAAAAATAACAAGTTATGTTAGTCATGTTTCGTGAGTTTATTTGTTGAAGATTAATATGCTCAACGAGCAAATAATTCAGTCTTCCAACTGAAGAAGTTGGGGCTGAACTTCCAAAAACACGTTATTTTTAGTTTCGTTAATTTTTCTGCCTCGGAACATTTTGCAGTTAAACAAAACTAATTAATCACTAGCTAGTATCAACTACCTCAAATAATATTCCTATAGTGATATTAATTGCTCAAACTTTATGCTATAAGGCAATTCCTACTCTCAGATTATTATCATATCTTAGTGACTATACTGTGTGTGAAATTAGTGTATATTTTAATTACATTATTGTTCAAGGTCCAAAACTATCTTTTGCTGCTTCTACCAACTACCTCATATTATTTTTTACTTTTATAGTATAATAAATTGCTCAACTTATTATATATAACAAATCAGATCTTACTCCCAAATCAATATCATATCTTAGTTACTATCTTCCAATTTAACTTTGTTTACCATTATTTAATTTAGTCCCTATATATTTTCTCCTTTATTTTAACTTCACATAACAACCTTAGTTCATATATTCACAATTGTTAAAATAATCAAGATGCTATTCTCAGGTGCTAAAGTGTAATAAGTTCATTATTTTGCCATTATATTCCCTAGCTCATTTATTTGATTACCACTTTATTTGCTCACCTTTTATATTGTCTCCTTTATTTTAGCTTTAAAAAACTAGTTTAGCTCAAATTTTTACATTTGTTAAAATAACTCGGGTGCTATTTTATAGCTTTAGAATATTTACTTTGTCTTATACTTAATTCTAACTATAGATTCACTATAAATCTTATGATAACAAGCATTGATCCTGATACCAACCTCATATTAAATGATTTAAATGAATCAAACAGTAACTGTAATTACTACACAGCAGAACAATCAAAGGCACTTCTCAGAGCCAACAAAAACATAACTGTCTATCAGATCTTTAAGTAAACATTACGATGACCTCATAGCATTACTAAATTCCCTGCATGCCATTATATCCATCATTACTCTCACCGAAACCTGGCTAAAGCCTGATACTACAGATGTCTATGCCATTCCTGGTTACACAGCCATACACAACTGTAGGCCAGATCAACAAGGGGGTGGCACAGCTGTATACTACTCAGACCAACTAGAATGTATCACTAATACTTGCACAAGGAATGAACATGGGGAATACATAATAGCTAAATTCAAATCCAAATACCTACAAAAACCTCTCACAGTGATAAACATCTACAGAGTACCACAGTCAAACATTAGCCGTTTTAGTGAAAACCTAGGAAGTATGATAACTGATGCACGCATGAACAAAGATCACTTACTACTCTCAGGTGACTTCAGTATAAATCTCCTGCAAGACCAGGACCCACACGTTACTGAATTCACAAACACAATGAGTAACTGCATGTTGCTACCAACAGTAACAAAACCTACAAGAGTTACAGAGACTAGTGTTTCCCTACTTGACCACATCTGGACCAACACCATATCCCCTTTAAAATCAGGCATAATCACAGATAATACCACAGATCAATACCCTACCTTCCACATAACAAATCTTGGCAAATTACCCCAAGACACTACTAAAGTCACTTTCAGACTTCACACTGAGGCAGCCGTTAATAACTTCACAGCAGCAGTGACAAACATTGACTGGCACACTGAGCTAGAAATCTATACAGATGTTGACGAATGTATTAATAATTTTCTAAAAAAGGCCCAATACCTCTATAACAAGCACTGCCCCCACAAAACTAAACAGATGACAGCTAAGAGACTGAACAGTCCCTGGCTAACACCCAGCATCCTCAAATCCAAAAACACAAAGCACCTATGCGAAAAACAATACAGAATGGGTCACATAACCAGAGACCAAACAAAACGTTACTCGTCAATCCTAACCAGCCTGATAAGAAGGGCTAAAAAATTGTATTATGAGAACAGATTATCCAACTTAATAGGTGATATAAAAAAGACCTGGAAAACCCTATCAGAAATTCTAGGAACAAAAAGATATCTCGAAATAGCGAAATTGAATTAACAAAACCAGATGAACCCCAACTCCCACCAACTGAAACAGCAAACAGACTCAATAATTTCTTCTCCACTATAGGAAAAAACCTTGCCAATAAAATCCCAAGCTCAGATACCCCACCCAATGACTACCTCACTGGCAACTACCCGAACACACTGTTCCTAGCTCCGACTAACCCAACTGAAGTCTCCCTTATTATCAACACTCTAAAAAACAAGACAGGAGATTTAAATACCTTTCCACCCTTCATATACAAAAAAGCGTCATAAGTGTTATCACCAATCATTGCAACACTCTTTAACAAATCCATAGAATCCTCTACCTTCCCTACAGTTCTCAAAATAGCAAGGGTCACCCCGATCCATAAAGGAAGAGACCAAACAGACTTGAATAACTATAGGCCAATATCCAACTTACACCCTCTCTCTAAAATCTTTCTGGATAGATTTGTCATTTCAGCAGAGCCTTCAACATAGGAGGAATGTGGGTGGCCTTACTGTTATGTACACGGATAATATTGCCAAAGTACCACACTTGCATCCACTTTGAGGACAGCGTGAAACAAGATTTTATGCCACAAGACAGGCAGAAAGCAGCAACTTCACTCTGGCTGTACCCTTCTCCAAAACATCTGAGATCATATATACCCAGGATGACTCGAGTATGGAACACATTCGTACAGCATAATGATGTCAACGAGATAAAGTCAGTTGATCACATGAAAATGCTGGCCCACAGGTGGCTCCAACTTCATCCTGTTCCCTACTTGTATGTCTCATAACAATAAAAATGCTTTCAAATGAGTTGATTTAGGTAACAGCTCTTAGCTTGCCAATAAAGTTAGGAATCCTTAACCTGTAAATAGCTTGTCAATAAACCTAGGGATCCTTAACCTTGTCTAACCCTGTGTAAAAAAAAAGCGAATCTATTCCTATCTCATCTCCCACAACATACTCAACCCCTGTCAATTTGGGTTCAGGCTTAATAAAAATACTAATGATGCTATTAAACGCATGCTAGAACACATATACACTGCAATAGAGAAAAAAGAAGTCTCACTGGTGATCTTCATAGACTTACGTAAAGCTTTTGAAACAGTTGACCACGACTTGATCCACATAAAATTGTCGCACTATGGTATAAGAGGGCACTCCCTCAACTACGTAAAGTCTTACCTCAGCAACAGAAGCCAATATGTGTACACAAACAGGGCAAACTCTTCCGCACAGCCAATTACAGTTGGTGTCCCACAGGGAAGTGTCCTTGGCCCTCGTCTCTTTCTCATATACATAAATGACCTACCAAATGCATCGCAACTACTCAAACCCACACTATTTGCAGATGACACTACATACGTCTTCTCTCACCAGAGCCCAGTCACGCTAGCCAATACTGTAAATACCGAATTGCAGAAAATATCTACCTGAATGAGTACTAACAAACTTACTCTAAACATTGAGAAAACCTACTTCATTCAGTTTGTTAACAGAGCTACAGACGTCCCTCTTAACATAATGATAAACGGATCACCTATCACAAAATTCACAGAGGGAAAATTCTTAGGAATCCACCTTGATAATAGACTCAAATTTCAAACACATATACAACAAATTTCCAAAAAAAATTCCAAGACCGTAGGCATACTATCGAAGATATGGTACTATGTTCCACAGTCAGCCCTCCTGGCCCTATATCACTCACTTATTTACCCCAATCTCACCTATGGAATTTGTGCATGGGGCTCAACAACAATAAACCATCTCATACCATTAATTACCCAACAAAAGGCTGCAGTCAGAATGATAACAAATTCCCACTACAGGCAGCACACTCCACCAATATTCAAAACTCTAAACCTACTCACCATACAAAACATCCATACTTATTATTGCACCTACTACATACATAGAACACTTAACTCTGACATAAACCCTCCCCTCAAGCGTCTCCTTACCAATCTCAACAGAACACACGACCATAACATAAGGCACAGATCACTCTTTGATGTTCCTCGTGTCCATCTCACGCTATGCAAAAACTCAATGCACAAAAAAGGCCCTAAAATCTGGAATTCATTACCTGTGAATATAAAAGAAACACTGTCTGTTTATAAATTCAAGTCTCTTCTCAAAAATCACTTACTCACCCACAACTAAATAAATACTGAATAATTGTGTCTCATAAATTGTATCTCATAAATGTTTCTCATAATTGTGTCTCATAAATTGTATCTCATAAATGTTTCTCATAATTGTGTCTCATAAATTTTTAACCTGTGACCCAGTCAAACTTTGTTATTTTTTAATTACATTACCTAACAGAATACTCCATTCTACTGAATGCTCAGCAACACAGTAAATGACCATATGATCTGTCTTTGTAATACTCATTTGTACTAAATTGTTATCTGTTTACAATAATGTTTTTACCACTGAATATATCAATGCTCAGTTAATCTTAAGTTAATTTTAAGACTTCCCATAATGCTCCGCATACAAGGGGCTTTGGCATGTTGCACTCTAATAACTGGATTCCTTTGTATTTCACTGTATCATGTTCAAATTAATAAATAAATAAATAAATAAATAAACTCATAACAGTGGCAATCATTTCTTTCTTATCATCCGCACTACATCCACGCACATTCAAACATCCAAGTTTTTCTTTTTCTCGTTTCTAGTAGCTTTATACATAAAAATTGGCTACCAGCTCATTGATACCGGCATTTTAGTCGCTACCTACGACACACATGGCTTACTGAGGAAAGATTCTTTTCCACTTTCCCATGGAGAATAGGGGAAATAAAGAGGAACAAGATATATATATATATATATATATATATATATATATATATATATATATATATATATATATATATATATTACTTTAGCTCTAACTCTATTTTATAAACCCCTGACCTAATCCTGTATATATATATATATATATATATATATATATATATATATATATATATATATATATATATATATATATATATATATATATATATATATATGTATATGTATGTAACAGGATTAGGTCAGGGGTTTCAAGTAGAGTTAGAGCTAAAGTAAAATAAAGGCTAGTTGTGAGAAGTGGGTTATAATAAGTGTACATGCACCTGGGGAAGAGAGAAGTATAGAAGAGAGAGAGAAATTTTGGGAAATGTTGAATGAATGCTTGGGGAGTTTTGAACCAAGTGTGAGAGTACTTTTGGTTTGGGATTTTAATGCTAAAGTGGGTAAAAATTTGAAGGGAGTAGTAGGTAAATTTGGGGTGCCAGGGGTAAATGAAAATGGGGAGCCTTTAATTGAGCTATGTGTAGAAAGAGGTTTGGTAATAAGTAATACATAATTTATGAAAAAGAGGATAAATAAATATATAAGGTATGATATAGCACGTAATGAAAGTAGTTTGTTAGATTATGTATTGGTGGATAAAAGGTTAACGGGAAGGCTCTAGGATGTACACGTTTATAGAGGGGCAACTGATATATCGGATCATTATTTAATTGTATCTACAGTTAGAGTAAGAGGTAAATGGGATAAGAGGGAAATGGCAACAATAAGTAAGAGGGAGGTAAAAGTGTGTAAACTAAGGGAGGAGGAAGTTCGGGTGAGATATAAGCAACTATTGGCAGAAAGGTGGACTGGTGCAAGTATGAGTAGTGGGGGGGGTTGAAGAGGGTTGGAATAGTTTTAAAAATGCAGTATTAGAATGTGGGGCAGAAGTTTGTGGTTATAGGAGGGTGGGGGCAGGAGGAAAGAGAAGTGATTGGTGGAATGATGAAGTAAAGGGTGTGATAAAAGAGAAAAAGGTAGCTTACGAGAGGTTTTTACAAAGCAGAAGTGTTATAAGAAGAGCAGAGTATATGGAGAGTAAAAGAAAGGTGAAGAGAGTGGTGAGAGAGTGCAAAAGGAAAACGGATGATAGAGTGGGAGAGGCACTGTCAAGAAATTTTAATGAAAATAAGAAAATATTTTGGAGTAAGTTAAACAAGTTAAGAAAGCCTAGGGAACGAATGGATTTGTCAGTTAAAAACAGAGTAGAGGAGTTATTAGATGGGGAGATGGAGGTATTGGGAAGATGGGAGAATATTTTGAGGAACTTTTAAATGTCGACTAAGAAAGGGAGGCGGTAATTTCATGCACTGGCCAGGAAGGTATACCATCTTTTAGGAGTGAAGAAGAGCAGGAAGTGAGTGTGGGGGAGGTGCGTGAGGCATTACATAGAATGAAAGGGGGTAAAGCAGCTAGAACTGACAGGATCATGACAGAAATGTTGAAAGCAGTGGGGGATATAGTGTTGGAGCGGTTGGTATTTTTGTTTAATAAATGTATTTGAGAGGGGAAAGTACCTAGGGATTGGCGGAGAGCGTGTATAGTCCCTTTATATAAATGGAAGGGGGACAAGAGAGATTGTGAAACTTATAGAGGAATAAGTTTACTGAGTATACCAGGAAAAGTGTAAGGTAGGGTTATTAGTGAAAGAATTAGAGGTAAAACAGAATGTAGAATTGCGGATGAGCAAGGAGGTTTTACAGTGGGTAGGGGATGTGTAGATCAAGTGTTTACATTGAAGCATATATGTGAATAGTATTTAGATAAAGGTAGGGAAGTTTTTATTGCATTTATGGATTTAGAAAAAGTATATGATAGAGTGGATAGGAGAGCAATATGGCAGATGTTACAAGTATATGGAATAGGTGGTAAGTTACTAAATGCTGTAAAGAGTTTTTTTCAGGATAGTGAGGCTCAGGTTAGGGTGTGTAGAAGAGAGGGAGAATACTTCCCAGTAAAAGTAGGTCTTAGACAGGGATGTGTAATGTCACAATGGTTGTTTAATTTATTTATAGATGGGGTTGTAAAAGAAGTAAATGCTAGGGTGTTGGGGAGAGGGGTGGGATTAAATTATAGGGAATTAAATACAAAATGGGAAGTGACACAGTTACTTTTTGCTGATGATACTGTGCTTATGGGAGATTCTAAAGAAAAACTGCAGAGGTTAGTGGACGAATTTGGGAGTGTGTGTAAAATTAGAAAGTTGAAAGTGAACATAGAAAAGAATAAGGTGATGAGGGTATCAAATGAGAGCGTATAAATCTGTAGGGAAAGTAAGGCAGGGTAGGGGTCGTCCTTGAAAAGGTTGGAGGGATGGGGTAATGGAGGTGTTGTGTGCGAGGGGTTTGGACTTCCAACAAGCGTGCGTGAGCGTGTTAGACAGGAGTGAATGGAGACGAATGGTATTTGGGACCTGACGAGCTGTTGGAGAGTGAGCTGCGTAATATTTAGTGAAGGGATTCAGGGAAACCGGTTATTTTATATAACCGGACATGAGTCTTCGAAATGGGAAGTACATTGCCTGCACTCTAAAGGAGGGGTTTGGGATATTCGCAGTTTGGAGGGATATATTGTGTATTTTTATATGTATATACTTCTAGACTGTTGCATTCTCGGCACCTCTGCAAAACTGGTGATTATGTGTGAGTGAGGTGTGTAGACAGCCTGTACTGTCTGCACAGACAGCCCATGCTGTCTGCCAGCTTAGTTCATATTTTGCGCCACTCAGGTGCTGCCCTCTGTAGCCAGGCCTCTAGGTAGGCACGCCACCCTGCCGGCCCATGCCTCTCCCTCACTCCTAGGCCGACCGACTTGACAGACACAAGTGCTCCCCCTCCACGGACTGGCTTGCGGTCACTCCCTCACACTGCCCGTTGTGTACTCACTCCTACCCAATTAAAGCCAAACTAGTCCACGGCCGTATCATTGCTACCTACGCTACCTCCATCGGCACTAAACCGTTGTTCAGCAGAAGAACAGAAATAACAGTGGTGACAGCGGAGTCAACGGCATTGTGAGCCTCTTCAGGGTGGAGGGGTCAACACCATCGGTCGACGCCAGTCAACATCATCCGTCGTCATCCAATGCACCTGCTGGCCTAAAGAGTTATCTTTTATTCCCAGCGTCTTGACGGGACCTGAGATAGATCTTCGTCCTAGATTTTTCCCACAAAATCTGGACATAGGCGTCACGGCGTCATCTCCAGCCTTAGCAGTCACGTGTTCACCTCATCACCCTCTCTACAGCCCTTCAACACTCTCCAGCACCATTCTCCTGCCTCCTACAGCGTCCCTACGCCCTTCTCAGCTACAAGAAGTAGAGGTGAGGTCGTTTAGTGTGTTGGCTTCGTGTGGCTCCACGCGTGACCACGAGGCAGCTCTGGGGTTGGTTTATACCCTAATCAGCGTGTAAACACACCAGCCTCCTCTACAGCCTTCTCTGCTACGCAACGACGTCCATCTCGCCGTCCATGTGTGTTGTGTTCTTCCCAGTTTCCTCCAAGAAGTTCTACCTGGCTTAACCACGTGGGAACCCAGTTGGCTGAGCCCCTAAGCCAGCTCAGTTCAGCGTCTACAGTGGCTCGTGACTCATCATAGTGTCTACAACTACTCAGCGTCTACGTATCTCCAGCCAGTGCAGTTTTTTTTTTTGTGTTGCCCAGTTTAATTTTTTTTTTTCCCTTTCCCTTGCTGTTACATTCCCAGTTCATCACCAGTTCTGTTTTCCCCAGTGATTTGTTACAGTAAAACTTACTCGTCCCAGTTCAAAGTTTCACTTAAGCTTGTTTTTAGCACGTTCGAGTAGTAAATGTTTTGTTCTCCGTGTGCTGAAGCCGCAGTCAGTCAGCGCGCCCAGACACGCTTGCCAGTGTAAACAACCCACGCACAGCTGTGGTCCACGCCGAGTATCCACGTTCTTCTAATATCTTATACCTCCACAGAGTTACCCCGGTCCTTCCTGGTCTTCCCAAGTCCATTCTGATAATTTTTCCTACGACATTGAAGCCCCATAGCAGTATACAAATGCTACGAGGCGTGTAGTGTTACTAGAGCATCACTGAAAGTTTCAGGACCTGCAGCACCCGTACCTTCGTCCATCTCCTGCACTCAAAGTTAAGTAAACAGTGACTTACCTAGCATTTCCTAATATTTTGTGACATTATTTAACTGTCCTGCACCAATACAGTTACAGTTACTGAAGCCATACTTCAGTAAATTGTTCAGTGTCATCAGTGCACATTTTGCCACTTACCTACAGCTTCTTAAATTTTGTAAATTTATTTTTGCACTCCTACATTTTAAATTCCAGTATTTTATTCTGCATCTTGCACCTCAGTTATTGATTTAAATTGTTCAGTGTTAACCATTTATACAATTTACCTCTCACATACAGTTTTCATGTAATTCCTGTGTGCTGTTATTTTGCTAGTTGCACCTGCAAGTTAGCCACAGATTGTTGACACCCCTGCACTGTTTTGTTTGTTAGTGTTTTTTTCTTTTAATAAGTGTAATCTTCAAGTACTTAAGTATTAGTTTATTCTACCTGCAGTGATACAATCTGTGCCTAGCCCATTAAACTTTTCTTCTGTTTCCCCATTTATTTGCTCTACATATATTCTATGTTTTATCTGTGAATATTCACCTATGTGCATTGCATTTTGCTATTTTGTATACCCAAGTCATTGAGTGTATTTTTGGGAACCTGCTTATTTACCATTAATTACAAAAATTCCTTGTGAAGTTAATTAATTTTGACCTTGAGATTGCGAAATTTTTGTTTTGCCAGTGTACACCCTGCTAACACCAGCTAACCTTTGCCATATTCTTGAATTTAATAATTTGCATTTTTATTAATTTTATTTTGTGTGCAATATAGCAATTCTGGATACAGTGTATTTTTTTTTTCTGTGATTTTTGGCACTACTCCATACTCTGATATCTTTTCTGTGCCAACTTCCCTTGTGCAAGTGAATTACCCTTTTTTTTGCGTTTCAATTTGCAACTGCTAGCACCCGCAATCTTTTTAAACTGTGCTTGCAGTGTAGTACCTGATTTATTTTAATTTTTGTGCAATTTTTGCTACCAGTGTGTACAGTTCAACTCCTTTTCATAAATTTTGTCGCCAGATTCCTGGTGAAATTATTGACTATCCTTAGCTTCATTTTGTGCACTTCCCTGTAGTACATTCACTTGCATACATCTCTTATTTTGTGTTCAGAGTGTACCACTATTCCCCTTTTATTGTTGTTTTGCTCAAATTATTTCTATCACTAAGCAGTTTACCTAGTACTGTGGTGCTGAGTTCTCTTTGACTCTGTTTTGAATTGTAGCCAGTGCATACCATTTCTTGCTCTGACCTGTTTACCCTCTTCGTGACCTGCTTGCATTTGAACAGTTGACGTCATGACTAAGACACGCAGTGGCCATGCCGTTAGTCCAGATTCTGCTGGTGCTAGCAATGGTGCCTCAGCCAGCGTGAACACGCGGCAGGGCATCGAAGCCCCCGTGACGTTTGGTCTAGTTGTGGCGCAAGCCTCGACCACCAATGGGCCGGCTCATCGTCCATACCCGACCCTTATTTTTGACGGTCGTTCAAATAGTTTAGAGCCATGGCTGCAGTCAGTCGAGACGACTGTTCAGGCCCAATTTGATAGTCCCACGGACGCACAGTATATTCGTGCTGCTGTTGCAGCAGTGGATCTCAACCAGGAGGATATAGGTGCCTTTGTGCGGCTCAAGCGCGTTTGTAAGATGCAGTCTTGGCACGAACTTAAGGAGGAATTTAGGCGTTATTTTCGGCGTAGTCGCCAACGCCATTACATTGACATCGTTACCAGCGTTTTGGCCGAACGTCAATACCGGCACGAAAGCCCCCTGGCTTGCATTTGCCGGTTCGAGCAAGCCGCCACGGACTTTACTGATGCCATCAGCTCCACTAAGTGGGTGGATGGTGACGGCCGTATTGATGCTAAAGACATCATCCCCATGCTGGCTGTCGGCATCATGCGGAGGGATGCCGCCCCTAACCTCTGGGTTGCCATTGATGCGCTAGGACTCGGCCCTCAGCACGACGTCCTGGGTGCATATGATGCCATCGACTCGCTCAAGCCGCCTTCCGAGCAAGGCAAGGTTTGCCGCTTTGTGGATGATCCCCTACCCATCCTTCCGGCGCTGTCCACAGTGACCCCGCGGTCGCAGCCAGAAGTCACTTTTGCTGCTGCTGTCAGACAGCCAGCCTACAAAGTTTCTAACCCCAGTCCCACTAACACGCGCCTAAGTAAAAATCTTGACCACAGTAACAACAGTCAGTCTCATACAAAAAGGCAGTCATCGACTTCCTGGACCAGGGCGAAACGTCGCCAGCAGACACCACCCCCAACCTCACCCGCTAAGCGTGTAGTGACTTGTTTCAACTGTGGCAAACGAGGGCACTACCGATCGGAGTGTTACAAACCTAAGTCCCCGCAAAGTAACCGTCACAGTCCCCATGCTCAGTATCCCAGTAACCATAACCGTCCCCATGCTCAGTATCAAGGTAACCATAACCGTCCCCATGCTCAGCCTCGCGAGGGAGTCTGTATATACCACAATACTTCCAGTCATACCTCCCATGAGTGTAACAAGCTGCGAAGTATACTGTCAGCTGAGTGGAGCAAGCAGTCGTCGCGCAATGCACGTGCTCGTAGAAGCCCTTCCACTAGTTCGGGGGAAGAGGCGTGTCCGCAAAACCAGCGAAAGACATAGTAACCCTGTCGGAGTAGTTGTATTCCGTCCCTGTCCGCAATGCATTCGCCGCCCTGGGCAGTGATACGCTTGCCGACAGTGAGGAAACCGAGTGTCTTGACGTTGTTGCCGAGACTCGTACCGTACCTTCCAGGTCGAGCCTCGTCAACAAGCGTCGAGCCTCGAGCAGCTGTGACTCCGGGGTTTCCGTCGGCCTGTCATGCCTTCATGTTCGGTATGACAACCCGTGTGGACCGCTCATCGAGTCCACTGTCCACCATAAGCCTGTTCAGCTTTTCCTAGATACAGGTTCGGTGGTTAACATTGTCCGCTCCACTTTTTTCCGAGACATTGGCCTTCACGCGGCCATGTTGACAGAGCCGTCTGCCATTCAGACCTTGAGAGGAGTCTCAGGTAATCCGCTGACGGTTCGTGGTCGTACAACGTTAGAATTTGCGGTCCAGGGTCACAAGCTGTCCGCAAAATTCTTAGTCGTAGATGGTATTGTTTTCCATGGTGACCTGCTCATAGGGTTCAAAACCATGGCAGATCTTAGGATCCGCTTAGATCCAGCTGAGTGGAAAGCGGAATTCAACGGAGTGGATGTGCCCTTCTGGGGCGTGCGCTTAGGATCCACTACGTGCTACTCTGTCTCAGAGTATGCACAGTGCTTAGAATCGTTGGAAACCGGTGGTTTCCATAGCACATTCTCCCCGGGGTCGGTCTCTTGTCCTGATCGACCTCGTAGTAGAGCTCGTTGCCCATCACCTCCTGGCCATCAGCGCGTAGTTACCAGTGAAACCCAGTCTGGGGACGCCCAGTCTAACCTTCACTCTAACTCTGACGCTGTTGTAGAGACCAGCAGTTGTCAAGCCGCAGTATCCCTGTCGGCAGGCGACTGTCTGACTCGTGTCATGGCATCAGCGAGCAGAGTTACTGCTTGTACAAAGTATGACGTCACTTTGTCAGCTAACTCGCTCACTCCTGTTACGGTGTACGTGAGCAGAGCTTTTGAAGGAGACCATGTGCTGGTTGACAACGACACATGCCGAGTCAAGGGCCTCTCCCTTGAACCATCCTTGCACACAGTGCAACGTGGTAAGTTGCAAGTCCTTGTTGTCAACATGCATAGTCGAGAATTTCCCCTGCGGAAGAATACCTCACTTGTCGACCTTGTCAGATTCCCTCTCCCGGTGAGAGTGGAGGGTGAAGCCCCAGCTGACTTCCTCGTGAGTGCAGTTCTCCCAGGCGAGTCTGCTGCTGACTCTTCCAACACCCGGCCAGTGCAGGAAGATGATCTAGCTTTGACAGACTATCCTGAAGAGGTCCCAAAACTTCTCCAGGTTCTCAATCGTGCACGTTCTGTAGTTGCACTAGATGGTGAGTCGATGGGTTTGACCCCACTGATCTCTCACCGTATTCCACTTGACAAAGGTACTAAACCCATTTATGTACCTGCGTATCGCCTGCCACATGCGCAAAGAGTCTTCGCCGAAGAACTCATTACACGGATGCTCCGTGATGGAGTTATTGAGGAGTCCACTTCCCCGTGGAATGCTCCCCTTATTCTGGTTCCCAAGAAAGACGGAACCTGGCGCCCTGTTATCGATTACAGGAAACTGAATGCATGTACCATCCCAGACCGCTTTCCATTGCCAGTTCTGAACGACCTGTTGCAGAACATCGGCGATAATAAGGTCTTTTCAACTCTTGATCTTCTTCAAGGGTTCTGGCAGATCCCCCTCGATGATGAGAGCAGAGAGTTGACAGCTTTCTCTACTCCAACTGGTCATTACCAGTTCAGGAGGATGCCTTTCGGCTTGCGCGGAAGCCCAATCACATTTAGTCGTTTGATGACGACAATTTTCCGTACCCTCCTAGGTGGCACGCTCATGGTCTACCTGGATGATCTCATAGTCATGTCGCAAGATGTCCCGTCACATCTTGAGAAACTTGACAGGATATTGGACAGGCTAGCTCAGGCAAATCTTAAGGTAAAGCTCTCCAAATGTCATTTCCTCCGGAAGGAAATAAAATTTCTGGGTCACGTAGTGACTCAGAATGGCATAAAGACGGACGAGTCTAAAATCTCGGCCGTGCAGAAATTCCCCAGACCCATGACGGCGGATGCAGTCCGGTCCTTCATAGGCCTGGCGGGTTTCTACCGCACCTTTATCGCAGGTTTCTCCACCATTGCTGCACCCCTGACACGCTTACTCAAGAAGGATGCCCCTTTTGAGTGGACGTGTGATCAGGAACGAGCTTTTGTCATTCTTAAGAACAAGTTAACATCAGCCCCAACCCTTAGATTCCCTGATTTCACCAAGGCATTTACCTTGACGACTGATGCCAGCAAAGTTGGCATCGGTGCAGTCTTGTCACAGGAATCTAATGGTAAGCAACAGCCTATTGCCTATGCTAGCCGTGTCCTTACTAAAGCGGAAGTCAATTATTCAGTGACAGAGCTAGAAGCTTTAGCCATTGTATGGGCTCTGAGTCATTTTCGGGATATCATCTATCATTATCCTATCAAGATTTATACAGATCATTTACCCTTATTGGCCCTTTTTGCGAATAAGAACCTCTCGGGAAAGCATGCTCGGTGGTCGCTCACGTTCAATGACTACAACCCTGAAATTTGCTATGTCCCAGGTAAGCAAAATGTTGTAGCTGATGCCCTGTCGAGACATATAGCATTCGTGAGTGTCGGCAATTCGTTCTCTGTTGAGGATCTCGAGAGAGCCCAACGACAGGACCCTGTGTGGTCTCCAGTCCTTCGTCTCCTGACCAAGGAGGACGTTGACTTACAGGTCAAGTCTCCCGTTCCACTGAAGGATTTGGTGGTCAACCAAGGAGTACTGTGCCGTGTTGCACAGCTGGTGGACCCCGGCAGAACCATATACCAACTGGTGATACCAGAGTCCATGATACCAGCTACTCTTAGGTTGATCCACAATGTCCCAGGTGTAGCGCACCCCGGGAAGGACCGCAGTATCAAACAGGCACGAATGAAATATTTCTGGCCTAAGATGGCAGCGGACATTGCCAAGCATGTACACCAGTGTGTTGTTTGCCTACAGCACAAGGGTACCATTACAGGTCCTAACCCCATTCTAAAGTATCCCATTACAAAGGAGCCCTGGGAGAGAACTTCTGTCGACCTGTTGACGAACTTCTCGACCTCGGAGAAGGGAAATAAGCACCTGCTTGTAATGGTAGATAACTTGACGCGGTACAGTGAATTAGTACCCATTCCTGATAAAACCGCCGAAACGGTCGCTAGTGCTTTCCGTGAGCATGTTGTTCTTCGTCATACTTGCCCACGTGTCCTTCTGTCAGACAATGGGTCTGAGTTTATAAATGGCATAATGCAGGATCTTTGCTCCAGATTCAACATTCATCAAGCGCCAGTAGCTCCACGCCACCCTGCGAGTAATGGTCTTGCTGAACGTACAAATCGCAAAGTCCTGGAGGTGCTCAGAGTAACCGTTAACCCAAGTTGTACTACATGGGATGAGGCTATCCCAGATATTCAGTGTACATTAAATTCCTCCCTCAACAGCTCGATCGGTGAGACACCTCATTTTGCTTTGTATGGCTATGACAAGCGCTTACCATATGAAATTCTGTTTGCTCCACCTAGACCTACTTACGATACTGATAACCCCAGTGTAGTAAAGATGAGGACAACGCAGCTTGTCTTCCAGCGGGTACGAGAGAACCTTATGAAAGCTACTGATAGGTTCACGTCTGAGCGCAATGCCCGCGCCAAGGAAAGCAAAGTGGAACCAGGTTGCAAAGTTATGTTGCTCAACCCAGTGCAGACCCCAGGTATGCACAAACTTGTCCCAAAGTTTGTGGGTCCTTACCGTGTCCTACGACAGCTCCGTGGCAATAAGTTCGAGGTGAGGGAGATTGCTACGGGAACTATCAAGGAAGCCCACCTTGATCACATGAAGTATGTGGACCATATGCAGGCCGAAGCAGAGCTGGAGGCGCGTGCGTTGCAACGCCACGATCAGACTAATGTTAGGGACAAACCGTCTATCCCTTCTCCCACTACTACTGGTACGGAAGACGGCCCAGTAAGGCTCCATACTTATGGCCTGCGACCCAGGACAACAGTACATTTCTGTGACATTGACGTACCTACTGACTTGTCTGACTCCTACGCTAGTTATGCTAATTGTTTGCTTGCAGAAATGGGTATAAATGCACACACATTGTATAGCTAGTCGATAATAGAGTCAGGGTGGACAACATCATGTAATTATGTAAATACTTTTAGAAGGGTACCCAGAGTGTAATGAATTCCATGGATATAGTATTATTGTACGTATGTGCACCAGTGTTTTATAACAAAAGGAAAAAAAGCCTGTATTACGGTCAGGGCAGTGCTGCCCTCTGAGTCACATGTCACACCTTAGGAAATGCTACTGTCAGTCATTGTTTGCAGATGTGAGGGTGCAACAACGTTCGTAGACGAGTGGTCAACTGATGTTCAGCCCTGCGGACAACCTGTATATAGAAGATTTTAGTTCCAGTGCTGACGTCTCCGGACTCTCTCCTCGATGAAACAGCGCGGGCAAACCAGTTTTCTCTTCCCCTGGATGGGAGAGTTTTTTTTTGCCTGTTGCATTTTTATGTCCATTTTTGATTTACTAGTGAGCGAAAGCCAGTCCCTCTCTGGGGTAGCTAGTGTACGTAATTCCTTTATACCTACGGGCCCACCAGTATTGTCGCGTCGGGACGACGCGCGGTAGGTGGCCGAGCGTATGTAGACAGCCTGTACTGTCTGCACAGACAGCCCATGCTGTCTGCCAGCTTAGTTCATATTTTGCGCCACTCAGGTGCTGCCCTCTGTAGCCAGGCCTCTAGGTAGGCACGCCACCCTGCCGGCCCATGCCTCCCTCTCACTCCTAGGCTGACCGACTTGACAGACACAAGTGCTCCCCCTCCACGGACTGGCTTGCGGTCACTCCCTCACACTGCCCGTTGTGTACTCACTCCTACCCAATTAAAGCCAAACTAGTCCACGGCCGTATCATTGCTACCTACGCTACCTCCATCGGCACTAAACCGTTGTTCAGCAGAAGAATAGAAATAACATATATATATATATATATATATATATATATATATATATATATATATATATATATATATATATATATATATATATATATATATATATATATATATATATATGTCGTGCCGAATAGGCAGAACTTGCCATCTTGGCTTAAATAGCAACGTTCATCTTGCCATATAAGACAAGTGAAAATTTGTGTATGCAATAGTGTCGCCAAAATCAATCTGAACCTAACGAAAAAAATATATTTCACTGAGTTTGTTTAGTATTAAATTATTGTAAACAAATCTAAAATATATTTAGTTGGGTTAGGGTAAAATAAATTATTCTTGTTATAATAAGGTTAGGTAAGTTTTCTAAGATTCTTTTGGTGCAAAATTAAATTTTTTTACATTAACATTAATGAAAAAATTATATCTTTAAACGTATAAGAGAAAATTTTCGAAAGAACTTAATTTTAAATGAGTTCTTGCTAATTGACCATGATGTACACTCACTAGCACAAGTACTGTGATGTACACTCACCAACATAAGTACCATGATGTACACTCACTAGCACAAGTGCCAAGGTGTACACTCACTGGCACAAGTACCATGATGTACACTCACTAGCGCAAGTACCATGGTGTACACTCACTAGCGCAAGTACCATGGTGTACACTCACTAGCGCACTACACACAGTTCACACAGTGCATGTGTATGTAGATAGCCTGTAATCAAAGACGGTTCACACAACACAGTGTAGGTACAAGAAATCACAGACAAACAACATACAACTTGAGCCTAGAGTAGCTAGAAAAGTTGGGCAAATACTTAGTTTATTCAACAAATAGAATATAGAAGTAATCCTATTCCTAACAGTAAACACACATAAATCACCAATAATGTACAGACATATATTGCAAGATATTCATGTATAAAACTTCCTTTAGTGGTCCTACCCTCATACTGGTGACCTTTACAAGTTTAATTACCAAATTCCTTTAAAATAATAATTCCTTAAAAATTTGGATAATCTATGTGGATACTGTCAAATGTTTGACATCAAATTATAAAATTAAGTCATTATAAGATAAAAATAATGTACCTCACTCGAATGAAAAGAAAAACAACTGAACAGAACTCTGTCTGAAGTTGAAGGCGAGTCTGGTGCTTTAAAGGCCACAGTGTTGACCACTGCACCACAGAGCAGTAATTACTGTAGATGGAGTTGGACTATATAAGACAATGATAGTGTTGGTAATGTAATGGACTGTACTATAGGCCGGTCTTGTAGCTCTCTTGTCACTAAACGTTGCCGGTACTAATGACCAGTGCTTATGTCCCTGCTGACAGCAAGGTGACTGGTACTACAGACCAGTACACACACATATAAGGAAAGCTCAGGTGCAAAAACTAATTCAATTCCACATTTGGAGAAACGTTTAAATAACACAACCCTCTCATAGCACTCCCACACCCATCCTTACTGTAATCTCCAGAACCACTCCCACACCCATCCTGTACTCTCCAGAACCACTCCCACACCCATCCTGTACTCTCCAGAACCACTCCCACACCCATCCTGTACTCTCCAGAACCACTCCCACACCCATCCTGTACTCTCCAGAACCACTCCCACACCCATCTTGTACTCTCCAGAACCACTCCCACACCCATCCTGTACTCTCCAGAACCACTCCCACACCCATCCTGTACTCTCCAGAACCACTCCCACACCCATCTTGTACTCTCCAGAACCACTCCCACACCCATCCTGTACTCTCTAGAACCACTCCCACACCCATCCTATACTCTCCAGAACCACTCCCACACACATCCTGTACTCTCCAGAACCACTCCCACACCCATCCTGTACTCTCTAGAACCACTCCCACACCCATCCTATACTCTCCAGAACCACTCCCACACCCATCCTGTACTCTCCAGAACCACTCCCACACCAATCCTGTACTCTCTAAAACCACTCCCACACCGATCCTGTACTCTCCAGAACCACTCCTACACCCATCCTGTACTCTCTAGAACCACTCCTACACCCATCCTATACTCTCCAGAACCACTCCCACACCCATCCTGTACTCTCCAGAACCACTCCCACACCCATCGTGTACTCTCTAGAACCACTCCCACACCCATCCTGTACTCTCCAGAACCACTCCCACACCCATCCTGTACTTTCCAGAACCACTTCCACACCCATCCTGTACTCTCCAGAACCACTCACACACCCATCCTGTACTCTACAGAACCACTCCCACACCCATCCTATACACTCCAGAACCACTCCCACACCCATCCTGTACTCTCCAGAACCACTCCCACACCAATCCTGTACTCTCCAGAACCACACCCACACCCATCCTGTACTCTCCAGAACCACTCCCACACCCATACTGACCCCTCAAGGAAGGCTCCTTGACGCTGGTGAGGGGCTCTTGATCTAGGGAATTGGATCTGTGCTCCAGTTCCCTGAATTAAGCCTGAATGCCTTCCATCCCCCCATAGGCGCTGTATAATCCTACGGGTTTAGTGCTTCCCCTTGATTATAATACTAATAACACCCATACTGTACTCTCCAGAACCACTCCCACAAACATCCTGTACTCTCCTGAACCACTCCCACACCCATCCTGTACTCTCCAGAACTACTCCCACACCCATCCTGTACTCTCCAGAACAAATCCCACACACATCCTGTACTCTCCAGAACCACTCCCACACGCATCCTGTACTCTACAGAACCACTCCCACATCCATCCTGTGCTCTCCAGAACTCCTCCCACACCCATCCTGTACTCTCCAGTACCACTCCCACACCCATCCTGTACTTTTCAGAACAACTCCCACACCAATCCTGTACTCTCCTGACCCAATTCCACACCTATCCTGTATTCTCAAAGAGCACTAGAACACCCATCCTGTTCTATCCCACAGCACATCAACACCCATGCTGTACTCTCCAAGAGCACTCCAACACCATCTTGTAATCTGCCGTAGCACTCCTACACACACCCTGTACTCTTCCAGAGGACTCCTACACCCATCCTGTACTCTCCCATAGCATACCTATTCCCATCCTGTACTCTCCCAAAGGACTCCTACACCTATCCTGTACTCTCCCATAGCACTCCTACTCCCATCCTGTACTCTCCCGGAGCACTCCTACACCCAACCTGTACTCTCCCAGAGCACTCCTACATCCATCCTGTACTCTCACAGGCCAATCCAACACCCATCCTGTACCCTCGCAGAGTACTACAACTTGCATCCTGTACTGACCCAGAGCACTCCTACTCCCATCCTATACTCACCCAGAGCACTCCTACTCCCGTCCTGTACTCTCCCAGACCACTCCTACACCCATCCTGTACTCTCCCAAAGCACGCCTGCACTCATTCTGTACTCTCCCAGAGCACTACTACACTCATCCTGTACTCTCCCAAAGCACTCCTACACCCATCCTGTACTCTCCCAAAGCACTCCTACACACATCCTGTACTCTCCCAGAGCACTACTACTCCCATCCTGTACTCACCCAGAGCACTACTACTCCCATTCTGTACTCTCCCAGAGCACGCCTACACCCATCCTGTAATCACCCAGAACATTCCTACAACCACCCTGTACTCTCCCAGAGCACTCCTACAACTATTCTGTATTCTCCGAAAGCACTCCTACACCCATCCTGTACTCAACCCAGAGCACTCCTACACCCATCCTCTACTATTCCGGAACACTCCTACACCCATCCTGCACTCTCCCAGAGCATTCCTACACCCATTCTGTACTATTCCAGAGCACTTCTACACCCATCCTGTACTCTCCCAGAGCACTCCTACACCCATCCTGTACTCACCCAGAGCACTCCTACACGCATCCTGTACTATTCCAGAACACTCCTACACCCATCCTGTACTCACCCAGAGCACTACTATTACCATCCTGTACTCTCCCAGAGCACGCCTACACCCATCTTGTACCCTCCCAGAGCACTCCTACACCTATCCTTTACTCACCCAGAGCACTACTACTCCATTCCTATACTCACCCAGAGCACTACTACACGCATCCTGTACTATTCCTGAACACTCCTACACCCATCCTGTACTCACCCAGAGCACTACTATTACCATCCTGTACTCTCCCAGAGCACGCCTACACCCATCCTGTACCCTCCCAGAGCACTCCTACACCCATCCTGTACTCTCCCAGAGCATTCCTACACATCCTGTACTCACCCAGAGCATTCCTTCACATATCCTGTACTCACCAAAAGCACTACTACTCCCATCCTGTACTCTCGCAGAGCACTCCTACACCCATCCTGTACTCTCCCAAAGCACGCCTACACTCATTCTGTACTCTCCCAGAGCACTACTACACTCATCCTGTACTCTCCCAAAGCACTCCTACACCCATCCTGTACTCTCCCAGAGCATTACTACACTCATCCTGTACTCTCCCAAAGCACTCCTACACACATCCTGTACTCTCCCAGAGCACTACTACTCCCATTCTGTACTCTCCCAGAGCACGCCTACACCCATCCTGTACTCTCCCAAAGCACTCTTACACCCATCCTGTACTCACCCAGAGCACTCCTACACCCATCCTGTACTCACCCAGAGCACTCCTACTCCCATCCTGTTCTCTCCCAGAGCACTCCTACACCCTTCCTGTTCTCTCCCAGAGCACTCCTACACCCTTCCTGTACTCTCCCAGAGCACTCCTACACCCATCCTGAACTCTCCCAGAGCTCTCCTACACAAATCCTGTACTCTACCAGAGCACTCCTACTCCCATCCTCTACTCTCCCATAGCACTCCTACACCCTTCTTGTACTCTCCCAGAGCATTCCTGTATCCATCATGTACTCATCCAGAGGACTCCTACACCGATCCTGTACACTCTCAGAGCACTCCTACACCCATCCTGTACTTTCCCAGAGCACTCCTGTACCCATCCTGTACTCTCCGAGAGCACTCCTTCACCTATCCCGTACTCTCCCTGAGCACATCTACACGCATTCTGTACTCGCCTAGACTACTCTTACTAACTTCCTGTACTCATCTGTAGCACTACTACTCACATCCAGTAAAATCCCTGTGCACTCCTACACCCATCCTGTACTCTCCCAGAGCAGTCCTACTCCCGTCCTGTACTCTTTCAGAGCACTCTCACTCCCATCCTGTACTCTCCCAGAGCACTTCTACACCCATCCTTTACTCTCCCAAAGCACTCCTACTATGATCCTGTACTCGCCCAGAGCACTCCTACTCCGATCTTGTACTCACCCAGAGTACTGCTACTCCCATCCTGTATTCTCCTAGAGCACTCCTACACCAATCCTGTACTCACTCAGAGCTTCCCTTCACCCATCCTGTACTCTCCCAAAGTACTCCTACACCCATCCTGTACTCACCCAGAGCACTCCTACACCCATCCTGTTCTCTCCCTGAGCACTCCTATTCCCATCATGTACTTCGCAGAGCACTCCTGCACCCATCCTGTTCTCTCCCAGAGCTCTCCTACACCCATCCTGTTCTTCCCAGAGCACTCCTACACCCATCCTATACTCTCCCAGAGCACTCCTACACACATTCTGCACTCTCGTAGAGCACTCATATATCCATCCTCTACTCTCTTAGAGCACTCCTACACCCATCCTGTACTCTCGTAGAGCACTCATATATCCATCCTCTACTCTCTTAGAGCACTCCTACACCCATCCTGTACTCTCGTAGAGCACTTATACATCCATCCTCTACTCTCTTAAAGCATTCCTACACCCATCCTGTACCCTCGTAGAGCACTCCTACACCCATTCTGTACTCTCCCAGAGCACTACTACACTCATCCTGTACTCTCCCAAAGCACTCCTACACCCATCCTGTACTCTCCCAAAGCACTCCTACACACATCCTGTACTCTCCCAGAGCACTACTACTCCCATCCTGTACTCACCCAGAGCACTACTACTCCCATTCTGTACTCTCCCAGAGCACGCCTACACCCATCCTGTAATCACCCAGAACATTCCTACAACCACCCTGTACTCTCCCAGAGCACTCCTACAACTATTCTGTATTCTCCGAAAGCACTCCTACACCCATCCTGTACTCAACCCAGAGCACTCCTACACCCATCCTCTACTATTCCGGAACACTCCTACACCCATCCTGCACTCTCCCAGAGCATTCCTACACCCATTCTGTACTATTCCAGAGCACTTCTACACCCATCCTGTACTCTCCCAGAGCACTCCTACACCCATCCTGTACTCACCCAGAGCACTCCTACACGCATCCTGTACTATTCCAGAACACTCCTACACCCATCCTGTACTCACCCAGAGCACTACTATTACCATCCTGTACTCTCCCAGAGCACGCCTACACCCATCTTGTACCCTCCCAGAGCACTCCTACACCTATCCTTTACTCACCCAGAGCACTACTACTCCATTCCTATACTCGCCGAGAGCACTCCTACACGCATCCTGTACTATTCCAGAACACTCCTACACCCATCCTGTACTCACCCAGAGCACTACTATTACCATCCTGTACTCTCCCAGAGCACGCCTACACCCATCCTGTACCCTCCCAGAGCACTCCTACACCCATCCTGTACTCTCCCAGAGCATTCCTACACTTCCTGTACTCACCCAGAGCATTCCTTCACATATCCTGTACTCACCAAAAGCACTACTACTCCCATCCTGTACTCTCGCAGAGCACTCCTACACCCATCCTGTACTCTCCCAAAGCACGCCTACACTCATTCTGTACTCTCCCAGAGCACTACTACACTCATCCTGTACTCTCCCAAAGCACTCCTACACCCTTCCTGTACTCTCCCAGAGCATTACTACACTCATCCTGTACTCTCCCAAAGCACTCCTACACACATCCTGTACTCTCCCAGAGCACTACTACTCCCATTCTGTACTCTCCCAGAGCACGCCTACACCCATCCTGTACTCTCCCAAAGCACTCTTACACCCATCCTGTACTCACCCAGAGCACTCCTACACCCATCCTGTACTCACCCAGAGCACTCCTACTCCCATCCTGTTCTCTCCCAGAGCACTCCTACACCCTTCCTGTTCTCTCCCAGAGCACTCCTACACCCTTCCTGTACTCTCCCAGAGCACTCCTACACCCATCCTGAACTCTCCCAGAGCTCTCCTACACAAATCCTGTACTCTACCAGAGCACTCCTACTCCCATCCTCTACTCTCCCATAGCACTCCTACACCCTTCTTGTACTCTCCCAGAGCATTCCTGTATCCATCATGTACTCATCCAGAGGACTCCTACACCGATCCTGTACACTCTCAGAGCACTCCTACACCCATCCTGTACTTTCCCAGAGCACTCCTGTACCCATCCTGTACTCTCCGAGAGCACTCCTTCACCTATCCCGTACTCTCCCTGAGCACATCTACACGCATTCTGTACTCGCCTAGACTACTCTTACTAACTTCCTGTACTCATCTGTAGCACTACTACTCACATCCAGTAAAATCCCTGTGCACTCCTACACCCATCCTGTACTCTCCCAGAGCAGTCCTACTCCCGTCCTGTACTCTTTCAGAGCACTCTCACTCCCATCCTGTACTCTCCCAGAGCACTTCTACACCCATCCTTTACTCTCCCAAAGCACTCCTACTATGATCCTGTACTCGCCCAGAGCACTCCTACTCCGATCTTGTACTCACCCAGAGTACTGCTACTCCCATCCTGTATTCTCCTAGAGCACTCCTACACCAATCCTGTACTCACTCAGAGCTTCCCTTCACCCATCCTGTACTCTCCCAGAGCACTTCTACACCCATCCTTTACTCTCCCAAAGCACTCCTACTATGATCCTGTACTCGCCCAGAGCACTCCTACTCCGATCTTGTACTCACCCAGAGTACTGCTACTCCCATCCTGTATTCTCCCAAAGTACTCCTACACCCATCCTGTACTCACCCAGAGCACTCCTACACCCATCCTGTTCTCTCCCTGAGCACTCCTATTCCCATCATGTACTTCGCAGAGCACTCCTGCACCCATCCTGTTCTCTCCCAGAGCTCTCCTACACCCATCCTGTTCTTCCCAGAGCACTCCTACACCCATCCTATACTCTCCCAGAGCACTCCTACACACATTCTGCACTCTCGTAGAGCACTCATATATCCATCCTCTACTCTCTTAGAGCACTCCTACACCCATCATGTACTCTCGTAGAGCACTCATATATCCATCCTCTACTCTCTTAGAGCACTCCTACACCCATCCTGTACTCTCGTAGAGCACTCATACATCCATCCTCTACTCTCTTAAAGCATTCCTACACCCATCCTGTACCCTCGTAGAGCACTCCTACACCCATCCTGTACTCACCCAGAGCACTTCTACACCTAT
The DNA here is from genome assembly GCF_038502225.1 of Cherax quadricarinatus. Taxonomy (NCBI): domain Eukaryota; kingdom Metazoa; phylum Arthropoda; class Malacostraca; order Decapoda; family Parastacidae; genus Cherax; species Cherax quadricarinatus. The sequence goes on from NW_027198863.1 coordinate 38,238, forward strand.
TCTGAACCCACCCAGAGCACTCCTACACCCATCCTGTGCTCTCCCAGAGCACTCCTACACCCATCCTGTACTCTCATAGAACACTCCTACACCCACTGATTCATATATTGTGCCCAAACTCCTATTACGATAATTGGTAATATCCCATCACTGGTGATCACAACACAGTATGGAAAACAACAGCGTCTTTCTGGTCAGGTTGCAGAAGCCACATACAGGTGGGGATATAGTTTTGGAGTGGTTAACGATTTTATTTAATAAATGTATGGAAGAGAATAAGGTACCTAGGGATTGGTTAAGAGCATTCATAGGTCTTTTGTACAAAGGCAAAGGGGACAAAAGAGAGTGCATAAAGTATAGGTGAATAAGTCTGTTTAGT
>NW_027198864.1:0-17500 GCF_038502225.1 Cherax quadricarinatus
GAGCGACGCCTCTCCCTTCTAATTGAGGCAGATTGTTATCTATGTCTGAAGCAATGATCACAGAGGTGTCCTGGATGTACCATTATCCCACAGGAACACGAGAGACAGTTGGTATGTAAAATGTTTAGCCTCGTGGAGCAGCTATCAAGCTTCTGATACTGTTGAAGCTGTTTCTATATATATATATTCAATGATTCTATTATTAACTGCTATAAATATGCCAGTTATGCTTCGGTACAAGCCTTGTGTATGCACCTAATGCCTGATATGTAAGAATACACACTAGGAATTAAAAATAGTCTCGTGGGGCAAGTACAATGGTATTAGTGCCGTTGGGTTTTTTTCTATGTATATATTTTATGATTCCATTATTATCAGTTATGCTTTAGAGAAGCCTTGTGTATAGTATTACTACTTAATATGTAAGAATATATATAAGGAATCTGGGATATCCTTGAGGGGTATCTATTGAGGTCAAGAGCCCTTGTCCTTCGGCGAAGAGGTGAAGGAGACGCCGGACCAACAGCTGACCAGCGTTAACCACATCACCTGCCTTTCAACCACCACTCACGCCCCACGCACTCACCTTCCGGTCTTTGTATCTGCGTCCTCTCATCACCACCATCATTATCATCCCCTCCTGCAGGTGTCCTGGTCGCGTGGCAGCTGCTGCTGCAATACACGCCTCCACCAGTGACCTTCGATAGTTCAGAGACATCAGCCTCTGGCGCGGCTTCTGGGGACCACGTTAGGCAAAGCCCCGTCTGGCTCTGATTGTCCCTTCTTCCTCTTCTTCTTCTTCTTCTTCTTCTTCTTCTTCTTCTTCTTCTTCTTCTTCTTCTTCTTCTTCTTCTTCTTCTTCTTCTTCTTCTTCTTCTTCTTCTTCTTCTTCTTCTTCTTCTTCTTCTTCTTCTTCTTCTTCTTCTTCTTCTTCTTCTTCTTCTTCTTCTTCTTCTTCTTCTTCTTCTTCTTCTTCTTCTTCTTCTTCCTCTTCCTCCTCCTCCTCTTTCTCCTGCTAGCCACACGCGATCCAACACAAATATAATCTGAGGAACTTACCCTCTGGAAGACAGCCAGGGGTCTCCCTGCCTACCTGGAGTGTACCTGGAGGGGATTCCAGGGAGTCAACGCCCCGCGGCCCAGTCCTTGACCAGGCCTCCTGGTAGATCAGGGCCTGATCAACCAGGCTGTTACTGCTGGCAGCACGGAGTCCAACATGCGAACCACAGCCCGGCAGATCGGATACTGACTTTAGGCATCTATCCAACTCCCTCTTGAAGACTTCCAGAGGTCTATCGCTCTATCTTATACATGGAAGTTGTTGAGCAATCCTGGTTAGACCACTGACTTACTAGTTTTAAGGCTGGTTTGCCCTTGGTTTGAATCTCAATGAGTTCAAACAATTTATGAGTTATTATATGAGAAAGAAAATGTCATGATTCATAACTTCCTGACCCACACCTAACACAGCTACGACCTAGTGTATAAAATAAAAAATAAAAAAAATCCTAGAACTCAGACAGCCTTCTGCGGATCTTGGGAGTTCGAAGGCAGTTACTTAAAGCCTTTGGGAGTTCGAAGGCAGCTACTTAAAGCCTTTGGGAGTTCGAAGGCAGTTACTTAAAGCCTTTGGGAGTTCGAAGGCAGTTACTTAAAGCCTTTGGGAGTTCGAAGGCAGCTACTTAAAGCCTTTGGGAGTTCGAAGGCAGTTACTTAAAGCCTTTGGGAGTTCGAAGGCAGCTACTTAAAGCCTTTGGGAGTTCGAAGGCAGCTACTTAAAGCCTTTGGGAGTTCGAAGGCAGCTACTTAAAGCCTTTGGGAGTTCGAAGGCAGCTACTTAAAGCCTTTGGGAGTTCGAAGGCAGCTACTTAAAGCCTTTGGGAGTTCGAAGGCAGCTACTTAAAGCCTTTGGGAGTTCAAAGGCAGCTACTTAAAGCCTTTGGGAGTTCGAAGGCAGCTACTTAAAGCCTTTGGGAGTTCGAAGGCAGCTACTTAAAGCCTTTGGGAGTTCGAAGGCAGATACTTAAAGCCTTTGGGAGTTCGAAGGCAGCTACTTAAAGCCTTTGGGAGTTCGAAGGCAACTACTTAAAGCCTTTGGAAGTTCGAAGGCAGCTACTTAAAGCCTTTGGGAGTTCGAAGGCAGCTACTTAAAGACTTTGGGAGTTCGAAGGCAGCTACTTAAAGCCTTTGGGAGTTCGAAGGCAGCTACTTAAAGCCTTTGGGAGTTCGAAGGCAGCTACTTAAAGCCTTTGGAAGTTCGAAGGCAGCTACTTAAAGCCTTTGGGAGTTCGAAGGCAGGTACTTAAAGCCTTTGGGAGTTCGAAGGCAGCTACTTAAAGCCTTTGGGAGTTCGAAGGCAGCTACTTAAAGCCTTTGGGAGTTCGAAGGCAGCTACTTAAAGCCTTTGGGAGTTCGAAGGCAGCTACTTAAAGCCTTTGGGAGTTCGAAGGCAGCTACTTAAAGCCTTTGGGAGTTCGAAGGCAGCTACTTAAAGCCTTTGTGAGTTCGAAGGCAGCTACATAAAGCCTTTGGGAGTTTGAAGGCAGCAGCTACTTAAAGCCTTTGGGAGTTCGAAGGCAGCTACTTAAAGACTTTGGGAGTTCGAAGGCAGCTACTTAAAGCCTTTGGGAGTTCGAAGGCAGCTACTTTAAGCCTTTGGGAGTTCAAAAGCAACTGTTTCCCTTCATAAGTTCGAAGGCAGCTGCTCAAACCCCCTTTGGGAGATCGAAACCCACTGTCCAAGTATCCTTCGGGAACACGCAGTACAGAGAATTCCTAGCAGCTGGCCCTGGCAGGATGCTTCCGCAGGTGCTACGGTCGCGTGGCAGCTGCTGTTCCTGACCTTCAGGAGTTCATAGTCACCTACGGGATACAGGAGGCCACCTGGTTGCAGCGGGAGACCTTTGTGTGCCTCGCGTCTCAAGGTCGGGGCGACTTAAGCGACCATTGCTGGGTGACCACGACCACAATGTTGACCGTGTGAGGATGTTAACAACACAAGAAAGAAGGAGCACTGCGGCAGGCCTACTGACCCAAACTGGTCAAGTCCAACTCACACGACATGTTAGTGGGTACTGTGAGTTGTTAGTGGGCATTGTGGGTATGTTAGTGTGCACTCTGGGTTGTTAATGGGTACTGTGGGTATATTAGTGGGTACCGTGTGTTGTTAGTGGGTACTGTGGGTACGTTAGTAGGTACTGTGGGTTGTTAGTGGGTGCTGTGGGTATGTTAGTGAGTACTGTGGGTATATTAGTAGTTACCGTGTGTTGTTAGTGGGTACTGTGGGTATGTTAGTAGGTACTGTGGGTTGTTAGTGAGTACTGTGGGTATGTTAGTGGGTACTGTGGGTTGATAGTGGGTACTGTGGGTATGTTAGTGGTTACTGTGGGTATGTTAATGGGTACTACGATTCCGGGTACACACAGTTATGACTCGACCCTTGCAACCACAGTTAGATAAGTACACACACACACACACACACACACACACACACAACACACACACACACACACACACACACACACACACACACACACACACACACACACACACAAGTATCCAGGAAAATTTTCAGCTCAGCCTTCAAAACATAGCTTAAATTCTCACCTCAACAGCTGTGATGTGTACCAGACTCTCTCTCTCTCTCTCTCTCTCTCTCTCTCTCTCTCTCTCTCTCTCTCTCTCTCTCTCTCTCTCACACACACACATACACACACACACACACACACACACACACACACACACACACACACACGCCTGCCACATGTTTCAACCCAACATGTGTATTCAATAATCTGTACTCACCGATTTAAGTTTATAGGGGGGTGGAGTCACAGCTCCTGGCCCCGCCTCTTACCCTATGTGTGTGTGTGATAATCATATACTTCTCATAATGCATCCCTGTGTACAATCACGTCTTATTCCTGTTACGACGTCTTCACGTAACTAACAGTGTTCTGTTATCCCTGTTGTAGCTGCTATCATCCTTGTTTTTGTAAGTATTGTAGTGTCCTTTGCCTCTTGTATTCTTGTTACAGTTATTAAGACGATTATTTTGTCTTGAGGTGGCAGTTATTCCTTTATCAGAGAAAGAAGTTAGGCGAAGTAGCCATGTTACTGTACCGTACTTACACCTTACCCATGTTACTGTACCGTACTTACACCTTACCCATGTTACTGTACCGTACTTACACCTTACCCATGTTACTGTACCGTACTTACACCTTACCCATGTTACTGTACCGTACTTACACCTTACCCATGTTACTGTACCGTACTTACACCTTACCCATGTTACTGTACCGTACTTACACCTTACCCATGTTACTGTACCGTACTTACACCTTACCCATGTTACTGTACCGTACTTACACCTTACCCATGTTACTGTACCGTACTTACACCTTACCCATGTTACTGTACCGTACTTACACCTTACCCATGTTACTGTACCGTACTTACACCTTACCCATGTTACTGTACCGTACTTACACCTTACCCATGTTACTGTACCGTACTTACACCTTACCCATGTTACTGTACCGTACTTACACCTTACCCATGTTACTGTACCGTACTTACACCTTACCCATGTTACTGTACCGTACTTACACCTTACCCATGTTACTGTACCGTACTTACACCTTACCCATGTTACTGTACCGTACTTACACCTTACCCATGTTACTGTACCGTACTTACACCTTACCCATGTTACTGTACCGTACTTACACCTTACCCATGTTACTGTACCGTACTTACACCTTACCCATGTTACTGTACCGTACTTACACCTTACCCATGTTACTGTACCGTACTTACACCTTACCCATGTTACTGTACCGTACATACACCTTACCCATGTTACTGTACCGTACTTACACCTTACCCATGTTACTGTACCGTACTTACACCTTACCCATGTTACTGTACCGTACTTACACCTTACCCATGTTACTGTACCGTAGTCGGATAGTTAATGGGGTTTAGAGTCTATCAGCTACACGAGAACCATTAATATCATGGGGGTTCGATAAGTGGATTGGGTAGGAACACTCACGTTCAGGGCTCTGGTGGCCTGGTGGTTAACGCTCTCGCTTCACACGGTGAGGGCCTGGGTTCGATTCCCAGCCAGAGTAGAAACATTGGACGTGTTTCTTTCCACCTGTTGTCTATGTTCCCCATCAGCAAAATGGGTACCTGGGTGTTAGTCGACTGGTGTGGGTCGCATCCTGGGACACTGACCTAAGGAGGCCTGGTCACAGACCGGGCCGCGGGGGCGTTGACCCCCGGAACTCTCTCCAGATAAACTCTCCAGATAGGCTGGTACTACTGATACTAAGAGCCCTCTCAAGGTAGCTAAGACCCCTGTCAAGGGAACTAAGACCCCTCTCAAGGGAGGTAAAACCCCTCCCAAGATAGCTAAGACCCCTCTCAAGATAGCTAAGACCCCCTCTCAAGGGAGCTAATGTCATGGGGGTTCGATAACGTGGATTGGGTAGGAACACTCAAGTAGGCTGGTTAGTAGGTATAATTATAACAGAAAGTATGGGAAGAAGCCGTGCCGCCCTGCCTCTCTGCTCTCTGTCTCAGACTGACTCACCAGTGAAGTCTAGGGGATGAGCGGCGTTCAGAAACATGCTATGGTCAGCAGTAACGTGAATAACAGTCAGTGATTCACACAGACGGTTGGTAGTGAGTCATACTACTGGTAACTGGTTACTGGTTACTGGTACTACTGATACTAAGAGCCCTCTCAAGGTAGCTAAGACCCCTGTCAAGGGAACTAAGAGCCCTCTCAAGGTAGCTACAACCCCTCTCAAGAGAACTAAGACCCCTCTCAAGGGAGGTAAAACCCCTCCCAAGATAGCTAAGAGCCCTCTCAAGATAGCTAAGACCCCTGTCAAGGGAACTAAGAGCCCTCTCAAGGTAGCTACAACCCCTCTCAAGAGAGCTAAGACCACTCTCAAGGGAATTAAGACCTATCTTAAGGGAACTAAAACCATTCTCAAGGGAGGTGTCATACTACTGGTAACTGGTACTACTGAGATTAAGGCTCCAATGTAACCTTTCTACCAGTAGAAAAAGGTCACTATAATCCCTAAAATAGGAGCGACAGCAATCTCAGTGTATATACACTGAGAGATACACCTCTCAGCGTATATACATCTCAGTATACAGTATATACACCGAATATGTGAATGTATATTTACGTTCATGCATTCATTTACAAATTTACAATGGTGCTGAGAAGCCAGTGAACATGATAATAACCTTTAATAATGCCAGTGAACATGATAATAACCTTTAATAAAGCCAGTGAACATGATAATAACCTTTAATAATGCCAGTGAACATGATAATAACCTTTAATAATGCCAGTGAACATGATAATAACGTTTTAATAATGCCACTGAACATGATAATAACCTTTAATAATGCCAGTGAACATGATAATAACCTTTAATAATGCCAGTGAACATGATAATAACGTTTTAATAATGCCACTGAACATGATAATAACCTTTAATAATGCCAGTGAACATGATAATAACCTTTAATAATGCCAGTGAACATGATAATAACCTTTAATAATGCCAGTGAACATGATAATAACCTTTAATAATGCCAGTGAACATGATAATAACGTTTTAATAATGCCAGTGAACATGATAATAACCTTTAATAATGCCAGTGAACATGATAATAACGTTTTAATAATGCCAGTGAACATGATAATAACGTTTTAATAATGCCACTGAACATGATAATAACCTTTAATAATGCCAGTGAACATGATAATAACCTTTAATAATGCCAGTGAACATGATAATAACCTTTAATAATGCCAGTGAACATGATAATAACGTTTTAATAATGCCAGTGAACATGATAATAACCTTTAATAATGCCAGTGAACATGATAATAACGTTTTAATAATGCCACTGAACATGATAATAACCTTTAATAAAGCCAGAGAACATGACTATAACCACCAATAAAGCCAGAGAACATGACTATAGCCATCAATAAAGCCAGAGAACATGACTATAACCACCAATAAAGCCAGAGAACATGACTATAGCCATCAATAAAGCCAGAGAACATGACTATAACCACCAATAAAGCCAGAGAACATGACTATAGCCATCAATAAAGCCAGAGAACATGACTATAACCACCAATAAAGCCAGAGAACATGACTATAGCCATCAATAAAGCCAGAGAACATGACTATAACCACCAATAAAGCCAGAGAACATGACTATAGCCATCAATAAAGCCAGAGAACATGACTATAGCCATCAATAAAGCCAGAGAACATGACTATAACCACCAATAAAGCCAGAGAACATGACTATAGCCATAGTGTATATATACTGAGTTGTGTATGTCTGAGTGTATATACACTGAGAGGTGTATGTCTGAGTGTATATACACTGAGTTGTGTATGTCTGAGTGTATATACACTGAGTTGTGTATGTCTGAGTGTATATACACTGAGTTGTGTATGTCTGAGTGTATATACACTGAGTTGTGTATGTCTGAGTGTATATACACTGAGTTGTGTATGTCTGAGTGTATATACACTGAGTTGTGTATGTCTGAGTGTATATACACTGAGTTGTGTATGTCTGAGTGTATATACACTGAGTTGTGTATGTCTGAGTGTATATACACTGAGAGGTGTATGTCTGAGTGTATATACACTGAGAGGTGTATGTCTCAATATATATACACTGAGAGGTGTATGTCTGAGTGTATATACACTGAGAGGTGTATGTCTCAATGTATATACACTGAGAGGTGTATGTCTGAGTGTATATACACTGGTAGTTTAGGTATTGCAGTATTCTTGACTGGTGGTGTACAGGTGAGGTGCAGCCTTAACGACCCTCGTGTAGTAGATAGACGTCTATCTACTACACGAGGGTCATTAAGGTTGGTTGGTTAATGGGGTTTAAAGTTTATCTACTACACGAGGGTCATTAAGGTTGGTTGGTTAATGGGGTTTAAAGTCTATCTACTACACGAGGGTCATTAAGGTTGGTTGGTTAATGGGGTTTAAAGTCTATCTACTACACGAGGGTCATTAAGGTTGGTTGGTTAATGGGGTTTAAAGTCTATCTACTACACGAGGGTCATTAAGGTTGGCTGGTTAATGCGATTTAAAGTCTATCTACTACACGAGGGTCATTAAGGTTGGTTGGTTAATGGGGTTTAAAGTCTATCTACTACACGAGGGTCATTAAGGCTGGTTGGTTAATGGGGTTTAAAGTCTATCTACTACACGAGGGTCATTAAGGTTGGCTGGTTAATGCGATTTAAAGTCTATCTACTACACGAGGGTCATTAAGGTTGGTTGGTTAATGGGGTTTAAAGTCTATCTACTACACGAGGGTCATTAAGGTTGGTTGGTTAATGGGGTTTAAAGTCTATCTACTACACGAGGGTCATTAAGGTTGGTTGGTTAATGGGGTTTAAAGTCTATCTACTACACGAGGGTCATTAAGGTTGGTTGGTTAACGGGGTTTAAAGTCTATCTACTACACGAGGGTCATTAAGGTTGGTTGGTTAATGGGGTTTAAAGTCTGTCTACTACACGAGGGTCATTAAGGCTGGTTGGTTAATGGGGTTTAAAATCTATCTACTACACGAGGGTCATTAGGACCACATGGTAACATCACAACCAGAAAGGAATACCAGCACACATATGTACCTCTAAGTGCATATATACTGGGATGACAGCTGGGTCCGCTACACCTTGTTATTTAGACACATATATAGGAATGCACATCTAATGTGACTAGTTTGTGCAAATTGAGAATTTGCTGGAGTAAGGAGAACCACAGTAGGTCCACTGAACCATGCTAGGCAGGTCAAGTATATGACACACATATACAAGAACAGAAAACATGTACAACACCTGGGTGTCTTTATTGATGAATAAGACACATGTACAACACCTGGGTGTCTTTATTGATGAATAAGACACATGTACAACACCTGGGTGTCTTTATTGATGAATAAGACACATGTACAACACCTGGGTGTCTTTATTGATGAATAAGACACATGTACAACACCTGGGTGTCTTTATTGATGAATAAGACACATGTACAACACCTGGGTGTCTTTATTGATGAATAAGACACATGTACAACACCTGGGTGTCTTTATTGATGAATAAGACACATGTACAACACCTGGGTGTCTTTATTGATGAATAAGACACATGTACAACACCTGGGTGTCTTTATTGATGAATAAGACACATGTACAACACCTGGGTGTCTTTATTGATGAATAAGACACATGTACAACACCTGGGTGTCTTTATTGATGAATAAGACACATGTACAACACCTGGGTGTCTTTATTGATGAATAAGACACATGTACAACACCTGGGTGTCTTTATTGATGAATAAGACACATGTACAACACCTGGGTGTCTTTATTGATGAATAAGACACATGTACAACACCTGGGTGTCTTTATTGATGAATAAGACACATGTACAACACCTGGGTGTCTTTATTGATGAATAAGACACATGTACAACACCTGGGTGTCTTTATTGATGAATAAGACACATGTACAACACCTGGGTGTCTTTATTGATGAATAAGACACATGTACAACACCTGGGTGTCTTTATTGATGAATAAGACACATGTACAACACCTGGGTGTCTTTATTGATGAATAAGACACATGTACAACACCTGGGTGTCTTTATTGATGAATAAGACACATGTACAACACCTGGGTGTCTTTATTGATGAATAAGACACATGTACAACACCTGGGTGTCTTTATTGATGAATAAGACACATGTACAACACCTGGGTGTCTTTATTGATGAATAAGACACATGTACAACACCTGGGTGTCTTTATTGATGAATAAGACACATGTACAACACCTGGGTGTCTTTATTGATGAATAAGACACATGTACAACACCTGGGTGTCTTTATTGATGAATAAGACACATGTACAACACCTGGGTGTCTTTATTGATGAATAAGACACATGTACAACACCTGGGTGTCTTTATTGATGAATAAGACACATGTACAACACCTGGGTGTCTTTATTGATGAATAAGACACATGTACAACACCTGGGTGTCTTTATTGATGAATAAGACACATGTACTACACCTGGGTGTCTTTATTGATGAATAAGACACATGTACGACACTAGATGCTTGATGAATAAGACACATGTACGACACTAGATGCTTGATGAATAAGACACATGTACGACACTAGATGCTTGATGAATAAGACACATGTACAACACTAGATGCTTGATGAATAAGACACATGTACAACACCTGGGTGTCTTTATTGATGAATAAGACACATGTACAACACCTGAATAAGGTGTCTTTATTGATGAATAAGACACATGTACAACACCTGGGTGTCTTTATTGATGAATAAGACACATGTACAACACCTGGGTGTCTTTATTGATGAATAAGACACATGTACAACACCACTTTATTGATGAATAAGACACATGTACAACACCTGGGTGTCTTTATTGATGAATAAGACACATGTACAACACCTGGGTGTCTTTATTGATGAATAAGACACATGTACAACACCTGGGTGTCTTTATTGATGAATAAGACACATGTACAACACCTGGGTGTCTTTATTGATGAATAAGACACATGTACAACACCTGGGTGTCTTTATTGATGAATAAGACATGAATAAGACACATGTACAACACCTGGGTGTCTTTATTGATGAATAAGACACATGTACAACACCTGGGTGTCTTTATTGATGAATAAGACACATGTACAACACCTGGGTGTCTTTATTGATGAATAAGACACATGTACAACACCTGGGTGTCTTTATTGATGAATAAGACACATGTACAACACCTGGGTGTCTTTATTGATGAATAAGACACATGTACAACACCTGGGTGTCTTTATTGATGAATAAGACACATGTACAACACCTGGGTGTCTTTATTGATGAATAAGACACATGTACAACACCTGGGTGTCTTTATTGATGAATAAGACACATGTACAACACCTGGGTGTCTTTATTGATGAATAAGACACATGTACAACACCTGGGTGTCTTTATTGATGAATAAGACACATGTACAACACCTGGGTGTCTTTATTGATGAATAAGACACATGTACAACACCTGGGTGTCTTTATTGATGAATAAGACACATGTACAACACCTGGGTGTCTTTATTGATGAATAAGACACATGTACAACACCTGGGTGTCTTTATTGATGAATAAGACACATGTACAACACCTGGGTGTCTTTATTGATGAATAAGACACATGTACAACACCTGGGTGTCTTTATTGATGAATAAGACACATGTACAACACCTGGGTGTCTTTATTGATGAATAAGACACATGTACAACACCTGGGTGTCTTTATTGATGAATAAGACACATGTACAACACCTGGGTGTCTTTATTGATGAATAAGACACATGTACAACACCTGGGTGTCTTTATTGATGAATAAGACACATGTACAACACCTGGGTGTCTTTATTGATGAATAAGACACATGTACAACACCTGGGTGTCTTTATTGATGAATAAGACACATGTACAACACCTGGGTGTCTTTATTGATGAATAAGACACATGTACAACACCTGGGTGTCTTTATTGATGAATAAGACACATGTACAACACCTGGGTGTCTTTATTGATGAATAAGACACATGTACAACACCTGGGTGTCTTTATTGATGAATAAGACACATGTACAACACCTGGGTGTCTTTATTGATGAATAAGACACATGTACAACACCTGGGTGTCTTTATTGATGAATAAGACACATGTACAACACCTGGGTGTCTTTATTGATGAATAAGACACATGTACAACACCTGGGTGTCTTTATTGATGAATAAGACACATGTACAACACCTGGGTGTCTTTATTGATGAATAAGACACATGTACAACACCTGGGTGTCTTTATTGATGAATAAGACACATGTACAACACCTGGGTGTCTTTATTGATGAATAAGACACATGTACAACACCTGGGTGTCTTTATTGATGAATAAGACACATGTACAACACCTGGGTGTCTTTATTGATGAATAAGACACATGTACAACACCTGGGTGTCTTTATTGATGAATAAGACACATGTACAACACCTGGGTGTCTTTATTGATGAATAAGACACATGTACAACACCTGGGTGTCTTTATTGATGAATAAGACACATGTACAACACCTGGGTGTCTTTATTGATGAATAAGACACATGTACAACACCTGGGTGTCTTTATTGATGAATAAGACACATGTACAACACCCTTTATTGATGAATAAGACACATGTACAACACACACTGTACAACACCTGGGTGTCTTTATTGATGAATAAGACACATGTACAACACCTGGGTGTCTTTATTGATGAATAAGACACATGTACAACACCTGGGTGTCTTTATTGATGAATAAGACACATGTACAACACCTGGGTGTCTTTATTGATGAATAAGACACATGTACAACACCTGGGTGTCTTTATTGATGAATAAGACACATGTACAACACCTGGGTGTCTTTATTGATGAATAAGACACATGTACAACACCTGGGTGTCTTTATTGATGAATAAGACACATGTACAACACCTGGGTGTCTTTATTGATGAATAAGACACATGTACAACACCTGGGTGTCTTTATTGATGAATAAGACACATGTATGTATAACACCTGGGTGTCTTTATTGATGAATAAGACACATGTACAACACCTGGGTGTCTTTATTGATGAATAAGACACATGTACAACACCTGGGTGTCTTTATTGATGAATAAGACACATGTACAACACCTGGGTGTCTTTATTGATGAATAAGACACATGTACAACACCTGGGTGTCTTTATTGATGAATAAGACACATGTACAACACCTGGGTGTCTTTATTGATGAATAAGACACATGTACAACACCTGGGTGTCTTTATTGATGAATAAGACACATGTACAACACCTAAGGGTGTCTTTATTGATGAATAAGACACATGTACAACACCTGGGTGTCTTTATTGATGAATAAGACACATGTACAACACCTGGGTGTCTTTATTGATGAATAAGACACATGTACAACACCTGGGTGTCTTTATTGATGAATAAGACACATGTACAACACCTGGGTGTCTTTATTGATGAATAAGACACATGTACAACACCTGGGTGTCTTTATTGATGAATAAGACACATGTACAACACCTGGGTGTCTTTATTGATGAATAAGACACATGTACAACACCTGGGTGTCTTTATTGATGAATAAGACACATGTACAACACCTGGGTGTCTTTATTGATGAATAAGACACATGTACAACACCTGGGTGTCTTTATTGATGAATAAGACACATGTACAACACCTGGGTGTCTTTATTGATGAATAAGACACATGTACAACACCTGGGTGTCTTTATTGATGAATAAGACACATGTACAACACCTGGGTGTCTTTATTGATGAATAAGACACATGTACAACACCTGGGTGTCTTTATTGATGAATAAGACACATGTACAACACCTGGGTGTCTTTATTGATGAATAAGACACATGTACAACACCTGGGTGTCTTTATTGATGAATAAGACACATGTACAACACCTGGGTGTCTTTATTGATGAATAAGACACATGTACAACACCTGGGTGTCTTTATTGATGAATAAGACACATGTACAACACCTGGGTGTCTTTATTGATGAATAAGACACATGTACAACACCTGGGTGTCTTTATTGATGAATAAGACACATGTACAACACCTGGGTGTCTTTATTGATGAATAAGACACATGTACAACACCTGGGTGTCTTTATTGATGAATAAGACACATGTACAACACCCTTTATTGATGGGTGTCTTTATTGATGAATAAGACACATGTACAACACCTGGGTGTCTTTATTGATGAATAAGACACATGTACAACACCTGATGGGTGTCTTTATTGATGAATAAGACACATGTACAACACCTGGGTGTCTTTATTGATGAATAAGACACATGTACAACACCTGGGTGTCTTTATTGATGAATAAGACACATGTACAACACCTGGGTGTCTTTATTGATGAATAAGACACATGTACAACACCTGGGTGTCTTTATTGATGAATAAGACACATGTACAACACCTGGGTGTCTTTATTGATGAATAAGACACATGTACAACACCTGGGTGTCTTTATTGATGAATAAGACACATGTACAACACCTGGGTGTCTTTATTGATGAATAACACACATGTACAACACCTGGGTGTCTTTATTGATGAATAAGACACATGTACAACACCTGGGTGTCTTTATTGATGAATAAGACACATGTACAACACCTGGGTGTCTTTATTGATGAATAAGACACATGTACAACACCTGGGTGTCTTTATTGATGAATAAGACACATGTACAACACCTGGGTGTCTTTATTGATGAATAAGACACATGTACAACACCTGGGTGTCTTTATTGATGAATAAGACACATGTACAACACCTGGGTGTCTTTATTGATGAATAAGACACATGTACAACACCTGGGTGTGTTTATTGATGAATAAGACACATGTACAACACCTGGGTGTCTTTATTGATGAATAAGACACATGTACAACACCTGGGTGTCTTTATTGATGAATAAGACACATGTACAACATCTGGGTGACTTTATTGATGAATAAGACACATGTACAACACCTGGGTGACTTTATTGATGAATAAGACACATGTACAACACCTGGGTGTGTTTATTGATGAGTAAGACACATGCACAACACCTGTGTCTTTATTGATGAATAAGACACATGTACAACACCTGGGTGACTTTATTGATGAATAAGACACATGTACAACACCTGTGTGTCTTTATTGATGAATAAGACACATGTACAACACCTGGGTGTCTTTATTGATGAATAAGACACATGTACAACACCTGGGTGTCTTTATTGATGAATAAGACACATGTACAACACCTGGGTGTCTTTATTGATGAATAAGACACATGTACAACACCTGGGTGTCTTTATTGATGAATAAGACACATGTACAACACCTGGGTGTCTTTATTGATGAATAAGACACATGTACAACACCTGGGTGTCTTTATTGATGAATAAGACACATGTACAACACCTGGGTGTCTTTATTGATGAATAAGACACATGTACAACACCTGGGTGTCTTTATTGATGAATAAGACACATGTACAACACCTGGGTGTCTTTATTGATGAATAAGACACATGTACAACACCTGGGTGTCTTTATTGATGAATAAGACACATGTACAACACCTGGGTGTCTTTATTGATGAATAAGACACATGTACAACACCTGGGTGTCTTTATTGATGAATAAGACACATGTACAACACCTGGGTGTCTTTATTGATGAATAAGACACATGTACAACACCTGGGTGTCTTTATTGATGAATAAGACACATGTACAACACCTGGGTGTCTTTATTGATGAATAAGACACATGTACAACACCTGGGTGTCTTTATTGATGAATAAGACACATGTACAACACCTGGGTGTCTTTATTGATGAATAAGACACATGTACAACACCACTTTATTGATGAATAAGACACATGTACAACACCTGGGTGTCTTTATTGATGAATAAGACACATGTACAACACCTGGGTGTCTTTATTGATGAATAAGACACATGTACAACACCTGGGTGTCTTTATTGATGAATAAGACACATGTACAACACCTGGGTGTCTTTATTGATGAATAAGACACATGTACAACACCTGGGTGTCTTTATTGATGAATAAGACACATGTACAACACCTGGGTGTCTTTATTGATGAATAAGACACATGTACAACACCTGGGTGTCTTTATTGATGAATAAGACACATGTACAACACCTGGGTGTCTTTATTGATGAATAAGACACATGTACAACACCTGGGTGTCTTTATTGATGAATAAGACACATGTACAACACCTGGGTGTCTTTATTGATGAATAAGACACATGTACAACACCTGGGTGTCTTTATTGATGAATAAGACACATGTACAACACCTGGGTGTCTTTATTGATGAATAAGACACATGTACAACACCTGGGTGTCTTTATTGATGAATAAGACACATGTACAACACCTGGGTGTCTTTATTGATGAATAAGACACATGTACAACACCTGGGTGTCTTTATTGATGAATAAGACACATGTACAACACCTGGGTGTCTTTATTGATGAATAAGACACATGTACAACACCTGGGTGTCTTTATTGATGAATAAGACACATGTACAACACCTGGGTGGTGACTTTATTGATGAATAAGACACATGTACAACACCTGGGTGTCTTTATTGATGAATAAGACACATGTACAACACCTGGGTGTCTTTATTGATGAATAAGACACATGTACAACACCTGGGTGTCTTTATTGATGAATAAGACACATGTACAACACCTGGGTGTCTTTATTGATGAATAAGACACATGTACAACACCTGGGTGTCTTTATTGATGAATAAGACACATGTACAACACCTGGGTGTCTTTATTGATGAATAAGACACATGTACAACACCTGGGTGTCTTTATTGATGAATAAGACACATGTACAACACCTGGGTGTCTTTATTGATGAATAAGACACATGTACAACACCTGGGTGTCTTTATTGATGAATAAGACACATGTACAACACCTGGGTGTCTTTATTGATGAATAAGACACATGTACAACACCTGGGTGTCTTTATTGATGAATAAGACACATGTACAACACCTGGGTGTCTTTATTGATGAATAAGACACATGTACAACACCTGGGTGTCTTTATTGATGAATAAGACACATGTACAACACCTGGGTGTCTTTATTGATGAATAAGACACATGTACAACACCTGGGTGTCTTTATTGATGAATAAGACACATGTACAACACCTGGGTGTCTTTATTGATGAATAAGACACATGTACAACACCTGGGTGTCTTTATTGATGAATAAGACACATGTACAACACCTGGGTGTCTTTATTGATGAATAAGACACATGTACAACACCTGGGTGTCTTTATTGATGAATAAGACACATGTACAACACCTGGGTGTCTTTATTGATGAATAAGACACATGTACAACACCTGGGTGTCTTTATTGATGAATAAGACACATGTACAACACCTGGGTGTCTTTATTGATGAATAAGACACATGTACAACACCTGGGTGTCTTTATTGATGAATAAGACACATGTACAACACCTGGGTGTCTTTATTGATGAATAAGACACATGTACAACACCTGGGTGTCTTTATTGATGAATAAGACACATGTACAACACCTGGGTGTCTTTATTGATGAATAAGACACATGTACAACACCTGGGTGTCTTTATTGATGAATAAGACACATGTACAACACCTGGGTG
>NW_027198864.1:22500-27500 GCF_038502225.1 Cherax quadricarinatus
AGGGGAAGTACAGGCCAGTATAGTACTAGGGGAAGTACAGGCCAGTATAGTACTAGGGGAAGTACAGGCCAGTATGGTACTAGGGGAAGTACAGGCCAGTATAGTACTAGGGGAAGTACAGGCCAGTATAGTACTAGGGGAAGTACAGGCCAGTATAGTACTAGGGGAAGTACAGGCCAGTATAGTACTAGGGGAAGTACAGGCCAGTATAGTACTAGGGGAAGTACAGGCCAGTATAGTACTAGGGGAAGTACAGGCCAGTATAGTACTAGGGGAAGTACAGGCCAGTATACAGACCAGTAGTACTAGGGGAAGTACAGGCCAGTATAGTATGGTACTAGGGGAAGTACAGGCCAGTATAGTACTAGGGGAAGTACAGGCCAGTATGGTACTAGGGGAAGTACAGGCCAGTATAGTACTAGGGGAAGTACAGGCCAGTATAGTACTAGGGGAAGTACAGGCCAGTATGGTACTAGGGGAAGTACAGGCCAGTATAGTACTAGGGGAAGTACAGGCCAGTATAGTACTAGGGGAAGTACAGGCCAGTATAGTACTAGGGGAAGTACAGGCCAGTATGGTACTAGGGGAAGTACAGGCCAGTATGGTACTAGGGGAAGTACAGGCCAGTATAGTACTAGGGGAAGTACAGGCCAGTATGGTACTAGGGGAAGTACAGACCAGTATGGTACTAGGGGAAGTACAGCCAGTATAGTACTAGGGGAAGTACAGACCAGTATGGTACTAGGGGAAGTACAGGCCAGTATAGTACTAGGGGAAGTACAGACCAGTATGGTACTAGGGGAAGTACAGCCAGTATAGTACTAGGGGAAGTACAGGCCAGTATGGTACTAGGGGAAGTACAGGCCAGTATGGTACTAGGGGAAGTACAGGCCAGTATGGTACTAGGGGAAGTACAGGCCAGTATGGTACTAGGGGAAGTACAGGCCAGTATGGTACTAGGGGAAGTACAGGCCAGTATGGTACTAGGGGAAGTACAGGCCAGTATGGTACTAGGGGAAGTACAGGCCAGTATGGTACTAGGGGAAGTACAGGCCAGTATGGTACTAGGGGAAGTACAGGCCAGTATGGTCCGCGGGGAGGTACAGGCCAGTATGGTACTAGGGGAAGTACAGGCCAGTATGGTACTAGGGGAAGTACAGACCAGTATGGTACTAGGGGAAGTACAGACCAGTATAGTACTAGGGGAAGTACAGACCAGTATGGTACTAGGGGAAGTACAGGCCAGTATGGTACTAGGGGAAGTACAGACCAGTATGGTACTAGGGGAAGTACAGACCAGTATGGTACTAGGGGAAGTACAGGCCAGTATGGTACTAGGGGAAGTACAGGCCAGTATGGTACTAGGGGAAGTACAGACCAGTATGGTACTAGGGGAAGTACAGGCCAGTATGGTACTAGGGGAAGTACAGGCCAGTATGGTACTAGGGGAAGTACAGACCAGTATAGTACTAGGGGAAGTACAGGCCAGTATGGTACTAGGGGAAGTACAGGCCAGTATGGTACTAGGGGAAGTACAGACCAGTATAGTACTAGGGGAAGTACAGGCCAGTATGGTACTAGGGGAAGTACAGGCCAGTATGGTACTAGGGGAAGTACAGGCCAGTATGGTACTAGGGGAAGTACAGACCAGTATGGTACTAGGGGAAGTACAGACCAGTATGGTACTAGGGGAAGTACAGACCAGTATGGTACTAGGGGAGGTACAGGCCAGTATGGTACTAGGGGAAGTACAGGCCAGTATGGTACTAGGGGAAGTACAGGCCAGTATGGTACTAGGGGAAGTACAGACCAGTATGGTACTAGGGGAAGTACAGACCAGTATGGTACTAGGGGAAGTACAGGCCAGTATGGTACTAGGGGAAGTACAGACCAGTATGGTACTAGGGGAAGTACAGGCCAGTATGGTACTAGGGGAAGTACAGACCAGTATGGTACTAGGGGATGTACAGGCCAGTATGGTACTAGGGGAAGTACAGGCCAGTATGGTACTAGGGGAAGTACAGGCCAGTATGGTACTAGGGTAAGTACAAACCAGTATGGTACTAGGGGAAGTACAGACCAGTATGGTACTAGGGGAAGTACAGGCCAGTATGGTACTAGGCAAAGTACAGGCCAGTATGGTACTAGGGGAAGTACAGGCCAGTATGGTACTAGGGGAAGTACAGACCAGTATGGTACTAGGGGAAGTACAGACCAGTATGGTACTAGGGGAAGTACAGGCCAGTATGGTACTAGGGGAAGTACAGGCCAGTATGGTACTAGGGGAAGTACAGGCCAGTATGGTACTAGGGGAAGTACAGACCAGTATAGTACTAGGGGAAGTACAGACCAGTATGGTACTAGGGGAAGTACAGGCCAGTATAGTACTAGGGGAAGTACAGGCCAGTATAGTACTAGGGGAAGTACAGGCCAGTATAGTACTAGGGGAAGTACAGACCAGTATAGTACTAGAGGAAGTACAGGCCAGTATAGGACTAGGGGAAGTACAGACCAGTATGGTACTAGGGGAAGTACAGGCCAGTATGGTACTAGGGGAAGTACAGACCAGTATAGTACTAGGGGAAGTACAGACCAGTATAGCACTAGGGGAAGTACAGGCCAGTAGTACTAGGGGAAGTACAGGCCAGTATGGTACTAGGGGAAGTACAGGCCAGTATGGTACTAGGGGAAGTACAGGCCAGTATGGTACTAGGGGAAGTACAGGCCAGTATGGTACTAGGGGAAGTACAGACCAGTATGGTACTAGGGGAAGTACAGGCCAGTATGGTACTAGGGGAAGTACAGACCAGTATGGTACTAGGGGAAGTACAGACCAGTATAGTACTAGGGGAAGTACAGGCCAGTATGGTACTAGGGGAAGTACAGACCAGTATGGTACTAGGGGAAGTACAGACCAGTATGGTACCAGGGGAAGTACAGACCAGTATGGTACTAGGGGAAGTACAGACCAGTATGGTACTAGGGAAAGTACAGACCAGTATGGTACTAGGGGAAGTACAGGCCAGTATGGTACTAGGGGAAGTACAGACCAGTATGGTACTAGGGGAAGTACAGACCAGTATGGTACCAGGGGAAGTACAGACCAGTATGGTACTAGGGGAAGTACAGACCAGTATGGTACTAGGGGAAGTACAGACCAGTATGGTACCAGGGGAAGTACAGACCAGTATGGTACTAGGGGAAGTACAGACCAGTATGGTACTAGGGAAAGTACAGACCAGTATGGAACTAGGGGAAGTACAGGCCAGTATGGTACTAGGGGAAGTACAGACCAGTATGGTACTAGGGGAAGTACAGGCCAGTATGGTACTAGGGGAAGTACAGGCCAGTATGGTACTAGGGGAGGTACAGGCCAGTATGGTACTAGGGGAAGTACAGGCCAGTATGGTACTAGGGGAAGTACAGGCCAGTATGGTACTAGGGGAAGTACAGGCCAGTATGGTACTAGGGGAAGTACAGTCCAGTATAGTACTAGGGGAAGTACAGGCCAGTATGGTACTAGGGGAAGTACAGGCCAGTATGGTACTAGGGGAAGTACAGGCCAGTATAGTACTAGGGGCAATACAGTCCAGTATGGTACTAGGGGCAATACAGGCCAGTATGGTACAAGGGCCCCAATGGAAATACAACGTCTCCAATGGAAATACAACGGCTCCAATGGAAATACTAGGACCCCAATAGAAATACAAGGACTTGGGTCCTGCCTAGCATGGACCAGTATAGGTGACCTTGGACCTGCTGGCCCATGCTAGGCAGGTCCAAGTCACCTACTGGTTCTATCGGTACCATACAGTCAGGAAAAAGACAGGATGCACACACACACACACACACACACACACACACACACACACACACACACACACACACACACACACACACACACACACACACACAGGAGGGTCAGGGGTCAGGGGAGACATGATAACGACATATAAAATACTGCGTGGAATAGACAAGGTGGACAAGGACAGGATGTTCCAGGGAGGGGACACAGAAACAAGAGGCCACAATTGGAAGTTGAAGACACAAATGAGTCAGAGAGATAGTAGGAAGTATTTCTTCAGTCATAGAGTTGTAAGGCAGTGGAATAGCCTAGAAAATGACGTAGTGGAGGCAGGAACCATACACAGTTTTAAGACGAGGTTTGATAAAGCTCATGGAGCGGGGAGAGAGAGGGTCTAGTAGCAACCGGTGAAGAGGCGGGGCCAGGAGCTAGGACTCGACCCCTGCAACCACAAATAGGTGAGTACAAATAGGTGAGTACACACACACACACACACACACACAAGTGAAAGTGCTCTGACGTCACACTGTCAGCCATCTTGCCTCGCGCATGCGCACTGCTTCTAAGATTTAAAAAAAACATGAACAAAAACCTGTTTATTCTGACGTTTTAAAATAAAACGAAAATAAACCAAGAGAACTATTTCTACCAGCCAGCCAGGCAGCCAGCCAGCCAGCCAGCCAGGCAGCCAGGCAGCCAGGCAGCCAGGCAGCCAGGCAGCCAGGCAGCCAGGCAGCCAGCCAGCCAGCCAGCCAGCCAGCCAGCCAGCCAGGCAGCCAGGCAGCCAGGCAGCCAGGCAGCCAGGCAGCCAGGCAGCCAGCCAGCCAGCCAGCCAGCCAGCCAGCCAACCAGTCATGAAGCCAGGCAGCCAGGCAGCCAGGCAGCCAGGCAGCCAGGCAGCCAGGCAGCCAGGCAGCCAGGCAGCCAGGCAGCCAGGCAGCCAGGCAGCCAGCCAGCCAGCCAGCCAGCCAGCCAGCCAGGCAGCCAGCCAGCCAGGCAGCCAGGCAGCCAGCCAGCCAGCCAGCCAGCCAGCCAGGCAGCCAGCCAGCCAGCCAGCCAGCCAGCCAGCCAGCCAGCCAGCCAGCCAGCCAGCCAGCCAGCCAGCCAGCCAGCCAGCCAGCCAGCCAGCCAGCCAGTCAGCCAGGCAGCCAGCCAGCCAGCCAGCCAGCCAGCCAGCCAGACAGCCAGGCAGCCA
>NW_027198864.1:35000-38609 GCF_038502225.1 Cherax quadricarinatus
AGTCCTGAAGGATGAGTCAGGATGTTACAGCACTAAAGGATGAGTCAGGATGTTACAGTACTGAAGGATGAGTCAGGATGTTACAGTCCTGAAGGATGAGTCAGGATGTTACAGTCCTGAAGGATGAGTCAGGATGTTACAGTCCTGAAGGATGAGTCAGGATGTTACAGCACTGAAGGATGAGTCAGGATGTTACAGTCCTGAAGGATGAGTCAGGATTTTACAGTACTGAAGGATGAGTCAGGATGTTACAGTACTGAAGGATGTGTCAGGATGTTACAGTCCTGAAGGATGAGTCAGGATGTTACAGCACTGAAGGATGAGTCAGGATGTTACAGTCCTGAAGGATGAGTCAGGATGTTACAGTCCTGAAGGATGAGTCAGTATGTTACAGTCCTGAAGGATGAGTCAGGATGTTACAGTCCTGAAGGATGAGTCAGGATGTTACAGTCCTGAAGGATGAGTCAGGATGTTACAGTCCTGAAGGATGAGTCAGGATGTTACAGTCCTGAAGGATGAGTCAGGATGTTACAGTCCTGAAGGATGAATCAGGATGTTACAGTCCTGAAGGATGAGTCAGGATGCTACAGTCCTGAAGGATGAGTCAGGAAGTTACAGTCTTGAAGGATGAGTCAGGATGTTACAGTCCTGAAGGATGAGTCAGGAAGTTACAGTCCTGAAGGATGAGTCAGGATGTTACAGTCCTGAAGGATGAGTCACGATGTTACAGTCCTGAAGGATGAGTCAGGATGTTACAGTCCTGAAGGATGAGTCACGATGTTACAGTCCTGAAGGATGAGTCAGGATGTTACAGCACTGAAGGATGAGTCAGGATGTTACAGTCCTGAAGGATGAGTCAGGATGTTACAGTCCTGAAGGATGAGTCAGGATGTTACAGTCCTGAAGGATGAGTCAGGATGTTACAGTCCTTAAGGATGAGTCAGGATGTTACAGTCCTGAAGGATGAGTCAGGATGTTACAGTCCTGAAGGATGAGTCAGGATGTTACAGTCCTGAAGGATGAGTCAGGATGTTACAGTCCTGAAGGATGAGTCATGATGTTACAGTCCTGAAGGATGAGTCAGGATGTTACAGTCCTGAAGGATGAGTCAGGATGTTACAGTCCTGAATGATGAGTCAGGAAGTTACAGTCCTGAAGGATGAGTCAGGATGTTACAGTCCTGAAGGATGAGTCAGGATGTTACAGTCCTGAAGGATGAGTCAGGATGTTACAGTCCTGAAGGATGAGTCAGGATGTTACAGTCCTGAAGGATGAGTCAGGAAGTTACAGTCCTTAAGGATGAGTCAGGATGTTACAGTCCTGAAGGATGAGTCAGGATGTTACAGTCCTGAAGGATGAGTCAGGATGTTACAGTCCTGAAGGATGAGTCAGGATGTTTCAGTCCTGAAGGATGAGTCAGGATGTTACAGTCCTGAAGGATGAGTCAGGATGTTACAGTCCTGAAGGATGAGTCAGGATGTTACAGTCCTGAAGGATGAGTCAGGATGTTACAGTCCTGAAGGATGAGTCAGGAAGTTACAGTCCTGAAGGATGAGTCAGGATGTTACAGTCCTGAAGGATGAGTCAGGATGTTACAGTCCTGAAGGATGAGTCAGGATGTTACAGTCCTGAAGGATGAGTCAGGAAGTTACAGTCCTGAAGGATGAGTCAGGATGTTACAGTCCTGAAGGATGAGTCAGGATGTTACAGTCCTGAAGGATGAGTCAGGATGTTACAGTCCTGAAGGATGAGTCAGGATGTTACAGTCCTGAAGGATGAGTCAGGATGTTACAGTCCTGAAGGATGAGTCAGGATGTTACAGTCCTGAAGGATGAGTCAGGAAGTTACAGTCCTGAAGGATGAGTCAGGATGTTACAGTCCTGAAGGATGAGTCAGGATGTTACAGTCCTGAAGGATGAGTCAGGATGTTACAGTCCTGAAGGATGAGTCAGGATGTTACAGTCCTGAAGGATGAGTCAGGATGTTACAGTCCTGAAGGATGAGTCAGGATGTTACAGTCCTGAAGGATGAGTCAGGATGTTACAGTCCTGAAGGATGAGTCAGGATGTTACAGTCCTGAAGGATGAGTCAGGATGTTACAGTCCTGAAGGATGAGTCAGGAAGTTACAGTCCTTAAGGATGAGTCAGGATGTTACAGTCCTGAAGGATGAGTCAGGATGTTACAGTCCTGAAGGATGAGTCAGGATGTTACAGTCCTGAAGGATGAGTCAGGATGTTTCAGTCCTGAAGGATGAGTCAGGATGTTACAGTCCTGAAGGATGAGTCAGGATGTTACAGTCCTGAAGGATGAGTCAGGATGTTACAGTCCTGAAGGATGAGTCAGGATGTTACAGTCCTGAAGGATGAGTCAGGAAGTTACAGTCCTGAAGGATGAGTCAGGATGTTACAGTCCTGAAGGATGAGTCACGATGTTACAGTCCTGAAGGATGAGTCAGGATGTTACAGTCCTGAAGGATGAGTCAGGAAGTTACAGTCCTGAAGGATGAGTCAGGATGTTACAGTCCTGAAGGATGAGTCAGGATGTTACAGTCCTGAAGGATGAGTCAGGATGTTACAGTCCTGAAGGATGAGTCAGGATGTTACAGTCCTGAAGGATGAGTCAGGATGTTACAGTCCTGAAGGATGAGTCAGGATGTTACAGTCCTGAAGGATGAGTCAGGAAGTTACAGTCCTGAAGGATGAGTCAGGATGTTACAGTCCTGAAGGATGAGTCAGGATGTTACAGTCCTGAAGGATGAGTCAGGATGTTACAGTCCTGAAGGATGAGTCAGGATGTTACAGTCCTGAAGGATGAGTCAGGATGTTAGTCCTGAAGGATGAGTCAGGATGTTACAGTCCTGAAGGATGAGTCAGGATGTTACAGTCCTGAAGGATGAGTCAGGATGTTACAGTCCTGAAGGATGAGTCAGGATGTTACAGTCCTGAAGGATGAGTCAGGATGTTACAGTCCTGAAGGATGAGTCAGGATGTTAGTCCTGAAGGATGAGTCAGGATGTTACAGTCCTGAAGGATGAGTCAGGATGTTACAGTCCTGAAGGATGAGTCAGGATGTTACAGTCCTGAAGGATGAGTCAGGATGTTACAGTCCTGAAGGATGAGTCAGGATGTTACAGTCCTGAAGGATGAGTCAGGATGTTAGTCCTGAAGGATGAGTCAGGATGTTACAGTCCTGAAGGATGAGTCAGGATGTTAGTCCTGAAGGATGAGTCAGGATGTTACAGTCCTGAAGGATGAGTCAGGATGTTACAGTCCTGAAGGATGAGTCAGGATGTTACAGTCCTGAAGGATGAGTCAGGATGTTACAGTCCTGAAGGATGAGTCAGGATGTTACAGTCCTGAAGGATGAGTCAGGATGTTAGTCCTGAAGGATGAGTCAGGATGTTACAGTCCTGAAGGATGAGTCAGGATGTTACAGTCCTGAAGGATGAGTCAGGATGTTACAGTCCTGAAGGATGAGTCAGGATGTTACAGTCCTGAAGGATGAGTCAGGATGTTACAGTCTGATGCCTCTAAAAAAATCTATTGAACAAATAATGGTGAATATTGTTTCTTCTTTTAAAAACATTCCGTTAAAGAAGGAAATATGTT
>NW_027198865.1:0-38608 GCF_038502225.1 Cherax quadricarinatus
AATCTTCAACACGTCCCTGGAAACTGGGCAACTACCTGAGGTATGGAAGACGGCAAATGTAGTTCCCATTTTCAAAAAAGGAGACAGAAAAGAGGCACTAAACTATAGACCTGTGTCATTGACGTGTATAGTATGCAAAGTTATGGAGAAGATTATCAGGAGGAGAATGGTGGAGCACCTGGAAGGGAACAAGAGTATAAATGCCAACCAGCACGGATTCACGGAAGGCAAATCCTGTGTCACAAACCTACTGGAGTTTTATGATAAAATAACAGAAGTAAGACACGAGAGAGAGGGGTGGGTTGATTGCATCTTCTTGGACTGCAAGAAGGCCTTTGACACAGTTCCTCACAAGAGATTAGTGCAGAAGCTAGAGCATCAGGCGCATATAACAGGAAGGGCACTGCAATGGATCAGAGAATACCTGACAGAGAGGCAACAACGAGTCATGGTACGTAATGATGTATCACAGTGGGCACCTGTGACGAGCGGGGTCCCACAAGGAATCGTTCAAGACACTGTACACCGTGTACGTCAGGTGCATACTGGAGTATGCAGAACCTGTTTGGAACCTGCACTTGATCAAGCACGTCAAGAAATTAGAGAAAGTGCAAATGTTTGTGACAAGGTTAGTTCCAGAGTTAAAGGGAATGTCCTATGTAGAAAGGTTAAGGGAAATCGGCCTGACGACACTGGAGGACAGGAGGGTCATGGGAGATGTGATAACAACATATAAAATACTGCACGGAATAGACAGGGTGGACGAAGACAGGATGTTCCAGGGAGGAGTTGCAGAAACAAGAGGTCACAATTGGAAGCTGAGGACTTAGATGAGCCAAAGGGATGTTAGGAAGTATTTCTTCAGTCATAGAGTTGTCAGACAGTGGAATAGCATAGAAAGTGACGTACTGGAGGAGGGAACCATACATAGTTTTAAGACGAGGATCGATAAAGCTCATGGAGCTGGTAGAGAGAGGACCTCCAATAACCATCCTCCCCCTCCCCAAAACCATCCATCCCCCTCCTCCTAACCATCTCTCCCCCTTCCTTCTGTGGTGCAATGGGGCAACCAAGAACTAGGATGAGAGCCAAGGGTCTGACGGATGAATCTGGGAGGGAGTATTAGGAGGCAGAGCTCAGAAAAAGTGAGGAAGACTTGGGAAGGAAGCAAGATGATCTTGCAAGGAAGATGGAGGAGAGGTTAGCTGCACAGAGCAGAATGTGGGAGCAACATGCCACAGTAGCAGAAGACAAGATACAGAGCATAGAAGAGGAGCTGAGAAATCTGAAATTGCCTAGAGCAAAAGATAATACAGTTGTAGCATAAGGAATATCTACATAAAACACAGATAAAGGGTCTGGAAGGAGCAACGAAGCAAAAGTGTATGGAAAGGTCCTGTAAAACCCGCACGGGGCCAAAACAAAGACAGGGAGCACACCAGGACTGTATGAGAGGTCAGAAGACATTGAAGGAACTAGGACATATGCAGGGACTTTACCAGACACTTGTGGGGGCCAGGAACAGGTGAGCAGGAAGGACAAACCAATGAGCATAGGGGCCACAGCTAGGGAAGGGATTGAAGGAAGGAACACTCAATGGGAAAGAACTAAAACACTTCAGAGGACACAATGGGAGACACAGTGTGAGGAAGAAAGGGAGAGATCAATTTTTGTCTATGGGGTCCAGGAAGCTGAAGGGGAAACCTATGATGAAAGAAAACAGGTAGAGAAAAAAGCTACTGAAGGTATCATGAAGGTGATAGGCAAGGGCGACATGACCCAGGTGGCAAATTTTCGGAGAATTGGGTGGTTCACAAAGAAAAGGAAACGGCTTCTAAAAGGAATTTTCAAGGCAGAATCAACTCGAACCATGATCCTGCAGGAGAAAGCACGGCTGAGAGACAAACTGGAGTTCCAAAGTGTGTAACTCGATTGAGACAGAACGCAGGAGGAAAAGATGATACTGAAAGAGAGAGTGCAAGAATGAAAGGAGGATTGGGAGGAAAAGACAAAGAAATGCAGAATAACCCAGGCACAGGTGGAGGGGCAAGCACAACCCCCAGAAACACCCGCAGAAGAACTCTAACAACGATATCCCCAAGGCAACTGAACAATCTAAACTAACAATCACATACCGATCCCTCTGTCCCCACCCCCTTCACCACGAACCCTACCCCTACTGCAACCCCTATGGAAACTCTGCACCCACCCCTACTGCAACCCCCAATAGGCCCCCGCCAGGGCTCCGGCTCTCCCAACCCCAATATTCCCCCAGGACCACAGTTTCAGTTTTAGAACAGAAGTTGAAGCTTTGGTACACAAATGCAGATGGATTAACGAATAAATATGAGGAGTGGCAAGAAAGAAACAATGAGAAGTTCCCAGACATCACAGCAGTTACAGAAACGAAACTCACTGAGACAATAACAGATGCAATCTTCCCACCAGGGTATCAGATCATGAGGAAAGACAGAAGGGGCAGAGGGGGAGGAGGGGTTGCACTGCTCGTAAAAAACGATGGAAATTCAAGAAAATTTGAGGCATAGACGAGATTGGAGAAAGGGACTACATAGTAGGTACGCTTCAGTCTGGGGAGCACAATGAAGTCATTGCAGTGATGTATAATCTGCCACAGAACTGCAGGAAGCCAAGAGAGGAATATGAAGAGAGCAACAGAGCAATGGTGGACACACTTGCTGAGGTGGCAGGAAGAGCTCACTCAAGCAGAGCAAAGTTGCTGGTTATGGGGGATTTCAACCACAGGGAGATTGACTGGGAAGACCTGGAGCCACACAGGGGTCCCGAAACATGGAGAGCCAAGATGATGGATGTGATACTGGAAAACCTTATGCACCAACATATTAAGGACACTAACAGAGTGAGAGGGGAGGACGAACCAGCAAGAGTGGACCTTGTGTTCACCTTGGGCAGTTCAGACATTGAGGACATCACATATGAGAGCCCCCTAGCAGCTAGTGACCACGTAGTTCTGTGCTTTGAATACATAGTAGAGTTACAAGTGGAGAGGGTAACAGGAGTTGAATGGAAAAAGCCAGACTATAAAAGAGGGGACTACATAGGTTTGAGGAACTTCCTGCAGGAGGTTCAGTGGGACAGAGAACTGGTAGGAAAGTCAGTAAACGAAATGATGGAATATGTAACAACAAACTGCAAGGAGGCAGAGGAAAGGTTTATTCCCAAGGGAAGCAGAAACAATGGTAAGACCAGAACGAGCCCCTGGTTTACCCGACGGTGTAAGGAGGCAAAAACCAAGCGCAGTAGAAAATGGAAAATGTATAGAAGGCATAGAACACATGAAAATAGAGAGATTAGTCGCAGAGCCAGGAACGAGTATGCACAGGTAAGGAGGGAGGCCCAGCGACAGTATGAAAATAACATAGCATCGAAAGTCAAGACTGACCCGAAACTGTTGTATAGCCACATCAGGAGGAAGACAACAGTCAAAGACCAGGTGATCAGACTGAGGACAGAAGGTGGAGAACTCACAAGAAATGATCAGGAGGTATGTGAGGAGCTAAACAGGAGATTTAAGGAAGTTTTTACAGTAGAGACAGGAAGGGCTCTGGGAAGACAGCACAGAAGGGAACATCAAGAGGGAATATACCAACAAGTGTTGGATGACATACGAACAACCGAGGAGGAGGTGCAGAAGCTGCTAAGTGACCTTGATACCTCAAAGGCGATGGGACCGGACATCTCCCCGTGGGTCCTTAGAGAAGGAGCAGAGATGCTGTGCGTGCCCCTAACCACAATCTTCAACACATCCCTTGAAACTGGGCAACTACCTGAGATATGGAAGACGACAAATGTAGTCCCCATTTTCAAGAAAGGAGACAGAAACGAGGCACTAAACTACAGTCCTGTGTCTCTGACGTGTATAGTATGCAAAGTCATGGAGAAGATTATCAGGAGGAGAGTGGTGGAACACCTGGAACGGAACAAGATTATAAATGAAAACCAGCATGGATTCATGGAAGGCAAATCCTGTGTCACAAACCTTCTGGAGTTTTATGACAAGGTAACAGAAGTAAGACACGAGAGAGAGGGGTGGGTTGATTGCATTTTCCTGGACTGCAGGAAGGCCTTTGACACAGTTCCTCACAAGAGATTAGTGCAGAAGCTGGAGGATCAGGTGCATATAACAGGGAGGGCACTGCAATGGATCAGGGAATACCTGACAGGGAGGCAACAACGAGTCATGGTACGTGAAGAGGTATCACAGTGGGCGCCTGTGACGAGCGGGGTCCCACAGGGGTCAGTTCTAGGACCAGTGCTATTTTTGATATATGTGAACGACATGATGGAAGGAATAGACTCTGAAGTGTCCCTATTCGCAGATGATGTGAAGCTGATGAGAAGAATTAAATCGGATGAGGATGAGGCAGGACTACAAAGAGACCTGGACAGGCTGGACACGTGGTCCAGAAACTGGCTTCTCGAATTCAACCCTGCCAAATGCAAAGTCATGAAGATTGGGGAGGGGCAAAGAAGACCGCAGACAGAGTATAGGCTAGGTGGACAAAGACTACAGACCTCACTCAGGGAGAAAGATCTTGGGGTGACCATAACACCGAGCACGTCACCGGAGGCACACATCAACCAAATAACTGCTGCAGCATACGGGCGCCTGGCAAACCTGAGAATAGCATTCCGATACCTTAATAAGGAATCGTTCAAGACACTGTACACTGTGTATGTTAGGCCCATACTGGAGTATGCAGCACCAGTCTGGAACCCACACCTGGTCAAGCACGTCAAGAAGTTAGAGAAAGTACAAAGGTTTGCAACAAGGCTAGTTCCAGAGCTCAGGGGAATGTCGTACGAGGAAAGGTTGAGGGAAATCGGACTGACGACACTGGAGGACAGAAGGGTCAGGGGAGACATGATAACGACATACAAGATACTGCGGGGAATAGACAAGGTGGACAGAGACAGGATGTTCCAGAGAGGGGACACAGAAACAAGGGGTCACAATTGGAAGCTGAAGACTCAGACGAGTCACAGGGACGTTAGGAAGTATTTCTTCAGTCATAGAGTCGTCAGGAAGTGGAATAGCCTAGCAAGTGAAGTAGTGGAGGCAGGAACCATACATAGTTTTAAGAAGAGGTATGACAAAGCTCAGGAAGCAGAGAGGGAGAGGACCTAGTAGCGATCAGTGAAGAGGCGGGGCCAGGAGCTGAGTCTCGACCCCTGCAACCACAATTAGGTGAGTGCAAAGGTTTGCAACAAGACTAGTCCCAGAGATACGGGGATTGTCCTACGAAGAAAGGTTCAGGGAAATTGGCCTGACGACACTGGAGGACAGGAGAGATAGGGGGAACATGATAACGACATATAAAATACTGAGAGGAGTTGACTAGGTGGACAAAGACAGGATGTTCCAGAGATGGGACACAGAAACAAGAGGTCGCAATTAGAAGCTGAAGACTCAGACGAGCCACAGGGATTTTAGGAAGTATTTCTTCAGTCATAGAGTTGTCAGGAAGTGGAATAGCCTAGCAAGTGACGTAGCGGAGGCAGGAACCATACATAGTTTTAAGACGAGGTTTGATAAAGCTCATGGAGCAGGGGAAGAGAGAGGACCCAGTAGCAATCAGTGAAGAGGCGGGGCCAGGAGCTATGAATCGACCCCTGCAACCACAAATAGGTGAGTACACACACACACACACACACACACACACACACACACACACACACATGACATAGCAGCGAAAGCCAAATCTGACCCGAATCTGTTGTACAGCCACATCAGGAAGAAAAACAACAGTTAAGGACCAGGTAATCAGGAAGGAAGGAAGGCAATATAAGCAGCTCAACATAAGATTCAAAGAGTTGTTCACAGAGGAGACAGAAGGGACTCCAGAAAGACAGAAATGTGGGGTACCTCAAAACGCGATGTGGCCAGATAACAGCACTCCATGGGTCCTGAGAGAGGGAGCAGAGGAGCTATGTATACCACTAACAACAATCTTCAACACATATTTCAAAACAGGGTAACTATCTGAGGTATGGAAAATAGCAAATGTAGTGTCAATTTTTAAAAAGGAGACCGACACGAAGCATTAAACTTCAGACCAGAGTCACTGACAAGTATATTATGCAAAGTCATGGAGAAAATTATCAGGAGAAGAGTGGTGGAGCACCTAGAGAGGAAAGAACTTATCAACGACAGCCAGCATGGTTTCAGGGACTGGAAATCCTGTGTCATAAATCTACTGGAGTTCTATGGCAGGGTGACAGCAGTAAGACAAGGGAGGGGTGGGTAGACTGCATTTTCTTGGACTGTAAGAAGGCTACTGACAGTTCCTCACAAGAGATTAGTGCAAAGCTGGAGGACCAGGCAGGCATAACAGGGGAGGCACTGCAATTGATCAGAGAATACCTGACAGGAAGGCATCAGCGAGATATGGTACGTGACGAGGTGTCGGAGTGGGCGCCTGTCAGTCCTAGGGGTGGTGCTGTTTCTGGTATATATGAATGATATAAAGGAAGAAATAGACTCAGAAGTGTGTCTGTTAGAAGACGATATTAAGTTTACTAGGAGAATTTATTCAGAGGAGACCAGAAAGGACTAAAAAGCGATCTGGACAGGTTACAGGCCTAGTCCAGCAAATGGCTCCTGGAGATCAACCCCAAGTAGAATGTCATGAAAATCGGTGAAGGGCAAATAAGATCGCGCACAGAATACAGTCTAGAGGGTCAAAGATTACAAACCTCACTCAAGAAAAAGGATCTTGGGGTGTGTATAGCACCAAACACATCTCCTGAGGCGCACATCAACCAAATAACTGCTGCAACATAAGGGCGATTAGCAAGCGTAAGAAGAGCACTAAGACATCTCAGTAAGGAGTCGTTCAGGATTCTGTTCACCATGTACATTAGGCCCATATTGGAGTATGCAGTAGTCCTCAAGGACAAACTGAAAGACCTGAAGAGAATGGAGGAGAGAATAAGCGATCTTGATGCCCATGATGCCCTGTATCTCCTCACAAGGTGCCTTATTCTGCCAAGACTCACTCACTTCCTGAGGTGTGCACCCTCTTTTGACAACCCAACACTCAACGAATATGACTCACTCCTGAGATTAGACTTTAAGAAGGCACTGAACATGTCACTGGAAGATCAGCAATGGGATCCGGCAACTCTCTGAGTGTGACTCGGAGGTATAGAGGTGCGCAAGGCAACGCAGGTAGCAGGTAGATTTCCCAGCATTTCTGTCGTCGTATTTGACTTCCAGTGAACTAGTCAATGAGATTTTCCCCAAATACTTGAGAGGTGCGGTAGGAGCCATGCGGTGGGACACCCTTTCAGACTCCTACAGTAGACCAGCTCTCCCAAAGAGCACAGTCCCAATGGGAAAAAACAGTCATGGAAAATTCGCCAACACAATGCTCACCAACGCTTCAGGAAAGGACAAAGCTCGTCTCCTAGCTGTGAAGATTTTCTTTTAGTTTTTCCCAATTCCTCTTTGGGCACTCGACTCGACCCACAGGATATTCGGATTGGTGTTGCTCTTCACCTAGCCGCCCCCATACTCACCAAACATAGGAGTATTTGTGGCAGGGCGACGGCTGATCAATTCAGACTTCGTGGTCTTAAGTCACACACATCAGAAGGGAAGTATGGTAGACATGAGGTCAATATCATAAAGAGACGCCTCGCCACAGGCGGTGCCCAGCTGAACAGGAACCCCAAGTTCCAAAGCTTCTTAATGGAAAAATGGTAAACAGATTGCCTGGGACTACACCTGTGCTGCCACATTGGTACACACCTATTTGCCATACTCTGAAGCTGAAAGGTGTGGAGCTGCCAGCTACAGGAAGACCCTGAAGACCCACAAATATGAAGACCTTCTCCCTTACTATAACTTCATCCCAATAGGGTGGGAGACCCTTGGAGCATGGGGCAAGTTAGTTAAAGAGCTGGGTGAAAAACTCATCACAGAAACCAAGGATCACAGAGGAGTCAGCTTCCACTTTCAGAGACTCAGCGTTGCGATCCAGAGAGATAATGTGGCCCACCGCCACATATATTTTTGTAAATGAATTTTGTCATAAATTAATTACACACACAGACACACACACACACAATATATATATATATATATATATATATATATATATATATATATATATATATATATATATATATATATATATATATATATATAGAATTGATGAGGGAAAAAAAGTGAGTGGTGCATTGAGGTATATGTGGAGACAAAGAACGTTATCCATGGAGGCAAAGAAGGGAATGTATGAAAGTAATGAAAGTATAGTGGTACCAACACTCTTACGTGGGTGTGAAGCTTGGGTTGTAAATGCTGCAGTGAGGAGGCGGTTGGAGGCAGTGGAGATGTACTGTCTAAGGGTAATGTGTGGTGTAAATATTATGCAGAAAATTCGGAGTGTGGAAATTAGGAGAAGGTGTGGAGTTAATAAAAGTATTAGTCAGAGGGCTGAAGAGGGGTTGTTGAGGCGGTTTGGTCATTTAGAGAGAATGGATCAAAGTAGAATGACATGGAGAGCATATAAATCTGTAGGGGAAGGAAGGCAGGGTAAGGGTCGTCCACGAAAGGATTGGAGGGAGGGGGTAAAGGAGGTTTTGTGGGAGAGGGGCTTGGACTTCCAGCAAGCGTGCGTGAGCGTGTTAGATAGGAGTGAATGCAGACGAATGGTATTTGGGACCTGACGAGCTGTTGGAGTGTGAGCAGGGTAATATTTAGTGAAGGGATTCAGGGAAACCGGTTATTTTATATAGCCGGACTCGAATCCTGGAAATGGGAAGTACGATTCCTACACTTTAAAGGTGGGGTTTGGGATATTGGCAGTTTGGAGGGATACTGGAGCTGACCTGAGCGTCGGTAAGATGGGGAAGGAAGAAGGATGGGGTAGGATGGAAATATGTAAAGGGGCTGGGATGATGGAGGAGGAAGGGTAATAAAGGTGAGTTGCCCGTCCACTCTGGCAAGTTGTGCAGAGATACAGCAGGGAGTTGTGTCGGTGTGAGGTGTTCAGGCGGCGTGTTGGGTTGGGCTTCATAGTTTCAGGCAGGAGACGACTAGAAGAGCAGTGGTGACTGGAAAAACAGGGTCGATTGGAGCCACATCCCAGCTTTAGCAAAATAGCAAAGTGCTGGGGGACTTTAGCTGTTGGTAGGTGGTGATTAGGCAGTTGAACAGTTGTTGGAGTCGTTGCAGACTGCGTTGAATCTTGTTCTTGAGAGGTGCAGTACTTTCATTTTGGAGATGGAGTATAATTTATTGTTGAGGTGGTAGAGTATGAATTCTAGGGTAGCAGGTGGGTTTTCGTGGCAGGTGAACTTTGCAGTGTTGTCCTGCAGTCGTTGGCTAAGTTCTGAGAAGGGCACAGCTTTGCTGTATTGTTTCGTGGTGTAGAACGTGACTCCATTGTAGGTGAGGATCCGTGGGGTTGGTGGTGGTGGCTGAGCTGGACGAGGCGAGGCTTCTGATTGTTGCGGTAGTGGTGGAAGCAGGTGGTGAACTCTCATTGGTGGGATATGCCGACGTCTCAGTGGTCTCTGATTGGCCCATCTCTGTGTCGAGTGGAGGTTGTGGTAGCGGTGGAGCAGCAGTGATGTTGGTGATATTTGCAGTGGATTTTATGATGTCAGTGGAGGGTGGGGATGCAGGGAATGTAAAACCAGGCATATTGTTCAGCTCGAATAGTTCGTTGATGATGATGTTGAAGGAGCCAGGTTCAGCTACATTCTGTACACGAGCATACATGATACAGTAAAGAATCTTGATTGAGTCGCCGGCAGATAAGTAGTAGAGGCAGCTTGCGTGGCTTGAAGAAAATACCTCTTGATCGCACCAAGAGAACTTTCAACAAGAAACTGAGGCCTCTCCAACCTCTGTCCTCCTGTGTTCAACGTTTCCGTGTCATCTGTCCCTCTCTGCCCTGTTTCTATGGCCTTCCCAAAACTCATAAACCTTATATTCCTCTACTTCCCATCATATCCTCTAGAGGTTCTGTCTCTTATTCTCTTGCTTCTTGGCTGGCCAAAACCCTCACTTCCTTTCTTGGTACTTTTGCTCCTGCCCACCTTCATCACTCTGAAGACTTCATCGAACGTGTTCGCTCTCTCCCGACCTGTAAGATGCTTAGTCTTGATGTTGAGTCCCTCTTCACTAATGTCGCTCTTGATGATATACTTAATTTTTCAGAGAGAAGGCCAATGAAGGGTTACTTCATCCTCCTATTCCTACTGATGTCTTTCTTGATCATATCCGCCTTTGTGTGGACTCAAATTCCTTTTCCTTCCAAGGGAAATATTATTCTCAAACTTTCGGTGTGGCTATGGGCTCTCCTCTATCTCCTGTTCTCGCTAATCTTTTCATAGAATACTTCGAGACTGTTCTTCTTCCTAATACTGATGTGCGCCCTTTACCCTGGCTCTACTATATAGATATCTTTGTTCTTTGGCTTCATGACTCTAGTCTCTTCCAACCATTTTTTGATGCCCTTAATAATCTTGCCCCTTCCATTAAGTTTAAAGCTGAATGGGAATCTAATTTTTTGCTTACTTTCTTTGATATTCATATCCACCGCTCAGATACAGGATTTGCTTTTCCTTGTACTGCAAGCCTATGCACAGTGACATGTACATTCACTACTTTTTTTGTATCATGCCTCCCTCTTTCTCCGTGCTCCTCTCATTTCTGATCCTCAGTTCCTTGAATCTAAGATTTCCTCTATTTGCAATTCATTTTTCCGTGTTGGCTACCCTTACCATTTCACAGACTCTGCCTTCTCATGTGCTAAACGGACTTTCTTCTCTCCCAAGCTCTCTACTCCTGGAAACTCTACTGTCCTCTGCCTTCCCTAAATTTCAAATCTGAATAACTCTCTCCATTCCTTGGACATCAAACTTACTTTTCGCCAGACTAACCCTCTCCGCACCAATCTAGCTCATATCTCTCCTCCCTTTGTAGATGCTCCTGGTGTCTACTCTATTTCTTATTCCTCTTGTCCTCCACAGTACTTTCAAGAAACTGGCCGTTCTCTTTCTGACAGACTCAGGGAGCACAAAAGTAGTGATAGGCTTGCTGACACCACCAATGCTCTTTTCTGTCATGTCAGAGATCACAGTCATCCTATTGACTGGTCTTCTGCTAAGACTGTCTACCCTATTTATAACTTTCACAGTCGCCGTCTAGTTGAATCCTCCTTTCTACACAACTTTCCTTGTATGAATCTTAGTCCTAGCTTTGTCTCTGTAGGTGCCTTCCTTTCCAATTACGTTGTAAAATGCTCCGAACTTGAGAACACCCGTGACTTAAACTGATTCTTTTTTTCCCTTCTCCCACTTCTCCTTTCCTCTTTGGGTTTTCTTTCTTCTGCCTTGGGTGTTTGGTTCATTATTTTTTCACCCTTCTGTATTCCTGTTCCTACCCTGGGCTCCTAGCTCCCTTGCAGTGCTCCTCTTTCTCAGTCTTTGACTGACCATACTACTACTACCTCTACCACTACCTCTCTCGTCCTGTCCCTGTCTGCTGGCATATATATACTCCCTCTTTCTCTCCTTTTTGTTATTGTGACTTTGTAATTGGTCCAAGTCTGGCTGAAACGTCGTCGTAAGTTCCTCTCTAAGTGCGGGTTATTTGTGCAATATATAGCCTTTTACATCATATTGAAGTTGACTGAAATCCTTGATAATTGTCATGCCACTAATTGTTATGCTCGTGGTGCTGCCACGATGTTATTAGTGTTCGTGGGATGGCGGTCTTATAATGCCTTAAAAAAGCCAATCTTCCATGAGCCAAACACCGGCATATTGCCACCCATGTGCTCTTACTCTATTTCTCTCCTCCCTCATTCCAATAAAATCGCTCAATCTGAACATGTTTTCTCTTATTTCATCCTCTTTGCTGCAATATCGCAATATTTTTACAATGTTTGCAATTCGCAGAACAGGCGAAATATTCACAAACACTAGTCTCAGTAAATTACTATTTGAGAATATTTCGTCTGTTCTGCGAATTCTAAACATTGTAAAAATCTCTCGTGGGTCGATGCATGCAGGGGATCAGATGAAAAGCTGAAAGCCACATGTCTAAAGGTTGGCTGCCTTGAACCAAAAAGTCTAGCGTTAGCTGAGTGCCAATATAATATATATATATATATATATATATATATATATATATATATATATATATATATATATATATATATATATATATATATATATATATATATACACACACTTTCCCGAATAGGTAAAACTTGCGATTTTGGCTTAAATAGCAACGCTCTTCTTACCTAATAAGGAAAGCGAAAATTTGTGTATGCAATAATTTCGCAAAAATCATTCTGAACCTAACAAAAAAATATCTTTCACTTTCTTTATTATTAAATTATCGTAAACTTAATAAAAATATATTTAATTGGATTAGGCTAAATTATATTACGTTTGTTGAAATAAGGTTAGGTAAGTTTTCTAAGGTTCTTTTAGTACAAAATTATTAATTTTTCCATTGTTAGGTAAGACACATATGCAACAGTTAGGTATCTTTATTTCGAAACGTTTCGCCTACACAGTAGGCTTCTTCAGTCGAGTACAGAAAAGTTGATAGAAGCAGAAGATACTTGAAGACGATGTAATCAGTCCATCACCCTTAAAGTTTTGAGGTGGTCAGTCCCTCAGTCTGGAGAAGAGCATTGTTCCATGGTATGAAGCATTGTTCCATGGTATGAAACATTGTTTCATACCATGGAACAATGCTCTTCTCCAGACTGAGGGACTGACCACCTCAAAACTTTAAGGGTGATGGACTGATTACATCGTCTTCAAGTATCTTTTGCTTCTATCAACTTTTCTGTACTCGACTGAAGAAGCCTACTGTGTAGGCGAAACGTTTCAAAATAAAGATACCTAACTGTTGCATATGTGTCTTACCTAACAATCTGTCGGTATTTTATACCATTTTAATGTTCAATTTTTGCATTAACATAAATGACAAAAAAATCTTTAAACGTATAAGAGAAAATTTAAATGAGTTCTTACTAACTGATAAATTTTACATATTCGGCACGACATAATATATTTAATATATATATATATATATATATATATATATATATATATATATATATATATATATATATATATATATATATATATATATATATTTGTACATATATATATATATATATCTCACGAGTCTAATATAGAGAAAAATGATGAAGTCCAACTCAGTCCAAAACATGCAGTGAGCTTCAAAGACTAAGATAAAAATATACATCAGCAAATATGCACTTATACGTGAATACAAAGGCACGAGAAGAAACTCAAGCACACAGAGAGGCAAATACAGAAGCAAATATGCACTTAGCTAGTAAAGACAATGGAAAAGCAACTGTTTGTTGCTACAGAACAACCATCGAGCGTGCTTAATAAAGAGAAAAATAAAAACTAGGAGTAGGAAATTACGGTATATTGCCAAATATTAAATATATCTTTAATCAGGAAAAAATCTCTCATTTTACATATTTCATAATTATATCTCTCAGGTTACATACACCATGTGTGTTTATATCTCTGAAATTATATACACCATTTCGTGTATATCTGGAGTTTACCTGGAGAGAGTTCCAGGGGGTCAACGCCCCCGCGGCCCGGTCTGTGACCAGGCCTCACATCTCGCAGTTTATATACGCCGAGTTGAGTGTATATTTCTCAGTGCTTATACTCTGTCATTGTGTATGTCACTCAGTATGTTTTTCAGTATAGCGCATATTCATCAATGTATGTGTATATCTCTCAGTGTATTTTCACTAAGAATTATGCATTTATAGTTTTTTTTTTACACTGACTAATTTTACATACAAAGAGTTGCTATCCAACTTCGGCTTCTTTCCAAGCTCAAGCCCACGTAAGAATGTTGACACACCCTGGGGTGCGACCCACAACAGTGGACTAACACCCAAGTACTGAGAGGTGACCAGACATGATGATGATGATGATGATGATGATGATGATGATGATGATGATGATGATGATGATGATGATGATGATGATGATGATGATGATGATGATGATGATGATGATGATGATGATGATGATGATGATGATGATGATGATGATGACGACGACGACGACGACGATGACGACGACGACGTTGATGATGACAGACTCACAGGTAAGGACCCACTGGGGGTGAGGGGAAGTAGGGAAAGACATAGAATAGCCGGTGTGAGGAATGTCCCAAATCATAGAAAAAGAGCCTGGGTTAGACCCAGCAGCAAGTCATTGTAGAGCAGATGTATACAGCGATGTATAAGACACGAGAACACAAGCTGTGTAGGCTGAACCATGAACGCTGAGTATATGTTGAATGTGATGGTGATTGCTGACTGGAGATCGGCAGGAAGGCAGAAGGATGAGCATGGCAGCTGGAAGGTGATTGGTTAGAGGTGCAAGCTCTTTCTTGATTGGTGGATATTTCTTCATATGTGTCTTGTTTCTACCATTTTCCAGTCCTGGAGTCGTTTTGAATTCTTTTGTGTGATGATTTTGGTAAGTGGGTAATTTTGAGATTTTAAGGCTTTAAGTTGTGCTCCTGGATACGACGCTCGTATCCAGGAGCAAACGTATACTTGATGGCTCCATGTTGAATTTGGTAGATTGCGTCTGGCCCATTCATTGACTTGCAGTGTAGATCAGTGGAGAAGGTAATTTGAGTTTCTTCCATTTCTTCATCTTCTTCTTCATCTTCAATACTCTGGGATGCTTGGGTATCTTGGGTTTTGGTTGGTGCAGATGAGGTGTTGTATCTGATAGGTCTGTGTCAGTGGTGGGTGAAGTCAACGGTGGCATCTCATTGGTGGGATTTTGAGGAGTCTCGTCACGTACAGGAGGTGAGGGTGGTGGTGGATCTGCTTGAGAGTGACTTGCAGGTGTTGAAAGACTGACGATATTTGAGATAGTCTTGTGTATGGCTGAAGAAGGTGAGGAATCCGGGAAAGTAAACTCTGGCATGTTGTTAACCTGAAGAACTCATTGATGGTGGTGTTGAAAGTTCCAGGTATAGCCATATTATGCATATGGGCATACATCATGAAGTATTGAATTTTAGTTGGTTCACAGTCAGGTATGAAGGTAGTGGTGGAGGGATGAGTTGGCTTGAGAAGCATAGTGGTATCTGCCTGTAATCTGGTTATGGCAGCGGAGGTGGGAGATTTGGAAGAGGACTTCATTTGTGCTGCTTTTTGAGTTTTCTTCAATATATCACGTTGTGTAGGATATTTTGCAGCAAGAGTGGGATGGTAGCTCTTGCGATTGAGGCAAGTTGGTGGAGTGGTAGTGGAACAGGTCTTGAAATCGTGGCCCTCACAACCACTGGTCGTTCAGAACTTCTTGTCTTTACTGAGGCAGTCCTTAGTGCTGTGCATATAAGAATAGCAGCTTCAACAGTGTGGGATATGGTAGTACCTTTCTGCTTCAATGATGCTAGGGCTGATGAAATAATAATAGATGACCATACCTTCAACCAGCGCCTGGGCAGCCATGTTCACATCAGTAAATGTGATTTTGAGCATGGACGAAGCAGTAGGAATTTTTTGAAATGCACTCAACTGTAGCCCAGGAGTTCTGGTCGTCAGTGGAAGTCTTGAGGTCATCACTGGGTTGGGAAGAAAGAAGTTTCTCAAGTTTCCTGAGGAAGACAGTCTCTTGGCCCGTGTAGCAGGAGGGGACATGACTTTAAAGCCTCGGTCAGTGAGAGAGGTGGTGACAGCGGTATTGAGTAGCTTTTCAACCTTAACATCATTGCTGCACACGACAATGAAGGCGTTCTGGAGCTACAGAATAGTGTTAAACTTCACTTGCAAACTGCCCCTAATAGCAGCTGCAAGTGCAAGCTTTGAGGAGACGTTCACAGTTCCATTGCAAGGTTTAATCTTTACACGACCACAGTAGCTCATCGTGAAAGATCAAAGACGATAACAATGAAGGTAAAGGTTTCCCTCCCCAACAGGGATCGTAGGGAGACAATAAAGATGAGTGCAGAGCGTCTGTAACCAACCATGGCGAAGTCTACAGAAAGAATGCCAACAGGGAAAACAGTATTAAAATGTATACCTAGTGTTTCTACCAGTGCCGGGGATAGAACCAATTACCAGTAGGTGTATGTATTCATAATGTGTGTATATCTATGTGCATAAAAAGTAAATATGTATATAAACTTCAGTATATTTGCATCAAGCTGTGCGCTCATATCTCAGTGAACATTCACCAATATGTGTGAGTGTATCTCAGACTAAATAATCCATGATAAGTTAATTTATATATCTGAAATACACCAAGATGTATTTATATATCTCATTGGCGCATAGTATGTTGATCAAGAGGTGCCTCTCTCACACTCAGTGAATAAACTCCACGGAATGTTTATATCTCTTAATGTGTATGAAAAAAAAATAAGTATGATCTCTCGGTGTAAATACAATATGTACGTGTTACCCCTCTCAGTGAATATTTATTGAGAGTTTATTCTAGTATAAAAGCATTCTTGTCAGGTGGAAACCTGAAGCCTTCCTGACTCTCGTGTAGTGGGAAGACTTCACAGCTAAATAAATCACATTGGTATATTCACTAGTTGAGTCTGTTAGTAATGTGTGGCAGTTTACGCATCCACTTGTTAAGGTTAGTATAATGTATAATAATAATAATAATAATAATAATAATAATAATAATAATAATAATAATAATAATATCATAAACTTTATTATAATTATAATAATATTGTTACCATTATTATTATTTATTAGTTGAATTATAATAATCGAGTGAAACCACTCAAACTGAAGGGGTCATACAGAACCTGGTGATTGAGAGGTAATCAGGTTTTATAAAAAAATAAGAGGGTAGCTTCTATTATTTGGAACAAGGGCCCATGATCTGCATCAAAGCTTCTTGAAGATGTATAGGGGAAATAAGTCACATCTTTTGAACCCATCCTATACAAACGAAATTAGTCAAAAGTTTTTGACCATCTCCGTCAGTGGCATTCGAGAGGACATTAGGATTAGCCTTAGCCTTAATTAGTTGGTATGATGTATCTTACTGTTCATGACTTAATTAATTGGTGTGGTGAAAGGCCTTCCACTGCAAAGCTTAGTTAATTAGTCAGACGGGTTAATTAACAAAGCTTTGTTATGGTCTGTTTAAGGGTTCCTTATTTCTTATGCTTAGTTAGGTGGTCTGGTTTAAAGGCTTCACAGCACAAGGTTTAATGTGTCTGGTTTCAAGCTCTGCACTACACATGGCTTAATTAATTAGGTGGTCTGGTTAAAAGGCTTCCCATTACACAAGGTTTGGTACAAGACTTTCACTACACAAGGCTTAGCGATCTGGTTGAAGGCTTCTTCCAGCAGTACTTTAACATCAATTAGACTGTAATTACTTCTGTAAAAAAATCACACAAAAGACAATCACTAAAACATTTTATTGCAAATACTTCGGTCTTTGAACCTGGTCAAGATAGCATCAAGCAGCATCAAGGCACATCAATATAGGTTGAAGGCACCAACAAGATAGCATCAAGCAGCAGCAAGGCACATCAATATAGCTTGAAGGCACCAACAAGATAGCACCAAAGCAGCATCAAGGCAGCATAAAGATAGCTTGATGACAGCAAGAAGGCAGTATCAAGAAAGCATCAAGGCAGCAACAAGCTACCATCAAGGCAGCATGAAGATAGCTTGAAGGCAGCAACAAGGTAACGCCAAGGCAACAACAAGATACCATCAAGGCAGCATGAAGATAGCTTGACGGCAGCAACAAGATAGCATCAATGCAGCATCAGAGCAACATCACAACAGGATCACAGGAGCAATATCATGTCAGGATGATGGTAGCAACAAGGCAGCATTAAGGCAGCATCTTATGA
Organism: Cherax quadricarinatus; assembly: GCF_038502225.1. Lineage (NCBI taxonomy): Eukaryota > Metazoa > Arthropoda > Malacostraca > Decapoda > Parastacidae > Cherax > Cherax quadricarinatus. Next base: position 17,936 of record NW_027198865.1, read on the forward strand.
GCATTAATAGGCAGTATAAAGAGGGCATCAATGAAGCCAAAGTAGCATAAAAGACAGCATAAGATAGCATAAAATCACTAAAATTCTCTGGAAAATGTACAAAGGAGGATGACAAAGATGATCCCATGTATCAGAAACCTTCCCTATGAGGATAGACTAAGGGCCCTGAAACTGCACTCTCTAGAAAGACGTAGAATTAGGGGGGATATGATTGAGGTGTATAAATGGAAGACAGGAATAAATAAAGGGGATGTAAATAGTGTGCTGAAAATATCTAGCCTAGACAGGACTCGCAGCAATGGTTTTAAGTTGGAAAAATTCAGATTCAGGAAGGATATAGGAAAGTACTGGTTTGGTAATAGAGTTGTGGATGAGTGGAACAAACTCCCAAGTACCGTTATAGAGGCCAGAACGTTGTGTAGCTTTAAAAATAGGTTGGATAAATACATGAGTAGATGTGGGTGGGTGTGAGTTAGACCTGATAGCTTGTGCTAACAGGTCGGTTGCCGTGTTCCTCCCTTAAGTCAATGTGACCTGACCTGACTAGGTTGGGTGCTTTGGCTTAAGCCGGTAGGAGACTTGGACCTGCCTCGCATGGGCCAGTAGGCCTTCTGCAGTGTTCCTTCGTTCTTATGTTCTTATGAAGCAACAAGAAATTATCAGGGCAACAACAAGATAGCTTCAAAAAAGCATCAAGAGAGCATCAAAACATCAGTTCTGCATCAAGGCATTATCAGATCAGTATCAGGTCAGCATGAAGACAGAATCAATGCAGCAGTATATCAGAATCAAGGCACAATCAGCATCAATTTAGCATCAAAGCAGTATCTAGGATGCGTCAAAGTAGCATCACTTAGCATCATAATATCAAGGTATCTTTAACAACACGACAGCCTCAAGGCAGCGTCAAGCGGTATCAATAAAGCTTCAGGATAGTATTCTAGAAACACCTAAGAATCATAATAGCATCATCGAGACATCAAAAGGGATTTAAGAAAGCATCAACGCAGCTTCAAGGCAGCATGATACAAACAAGAAGGAAGTATCATGGTTGCATCAAGACAGCATTAAAGCAGAATCAAGGCATCATCATACCATCAAGCAGTATCAATACATCATGGCAGCAACGAAACATCATCAACGCAGCAAGAAGGCAGCATCAAGAGATAGTCAAGGCAAAATTAGGTCAGTTTCAAGGCATCATTAAATTAATATCAATGATGCATTATTACAACATCAATAGCATCAAGGTATCATCAGTGTTGTCATGACAATTTTTTATGCTGCATTAAGACAGCATCAAAGAGGTATCATCAAAGTAGCATCAATGCATTATCATTCATCAAAGCAGCATCAACCAATAGTCAGAAAATCAAGGCAACATCAAAGAATCATCAAGGCACCCTCTTGGTAGCATCAAACATAATCAATCATCAAGACAGCCTCATGGCAGCAATAAGATCATCATGACAGCCTCATGGGAGCAACAAGATCATCAAAGGCAGCCTTATGGCAGTATCAAACCGTCATCAGTCATCAAGGCAGCAACAAGATCATCAACGCAGCCTCATGGCAGCAACAAGATCACCAAGACAGCTTCATGGCAGCAACAAGATCAAGGCAGCTTCATGCCAGCAACAAGATTATCAATCATTAAGGCAGTCTCATGGGAGCATCATCATCATAATCCATCAAGGCAATTTCATGGCAGCATCAAGCCATTAATCATCAACGCAGCCTCATGGCAATATCACGCCATCATCAATTATCAAAGCAGCATCAAGATAATCAATCATCAAGGTAGCCTCATGGCAGCATCAATCATCGGCAATTATCAAGGCAACCTCAAGATAATCAATTATCAAAGCACACTCATGGCAGCATCAAGCCATCATCAATCATCAATGTAGACAGTAAGCCTACATGGCTAGTTTCCAAAGTTTCCACAAGAGGGCAATGCACGCCCACACCTGCCTAGCTTACAATAGGCGACCAAGCAACCTTGAGTCAACAGTTTCCACTCCTGTCTCCCTCCTGGGCATGGATCTCTGGGTCGCCCCATGGCACTTAAACACACTGCCCGTGTACCACGAATCCAAATAAAGTAAGAAGCCTCCGAAGCCTTATCACTGATCCCGCTACCACAAACACACCCGCAATAATACGATTATAACTGGTGACAGCGGTGGGACCAGCTGTTGTTTTTGCCCGGAGAGAGGAAGAAGCACGAAGATGTTCTCTCCACTTCATCATCGCATACAAGAAGCATCCGTCTCTCAACGAGTTGTCCTGAAGTAGTGTCTGCAAGTTTCATTACTCAGACACAGGATCAGCAGGATCCAGGCCTAAGTTTCCTGAATTTCATCGAGAAATCTTCGTGGCGTCACTTGCGTCTTTACAGCGCCCTTTGTTGTTCTTCAGTCACATGTTCATCGTCACCTGTATGTTTTTGCTGTTGTTTCTGTTCAGCTCAGCACGGTTATTTCAGCAAGTCAGAGGCGAGCTGTATGGTGCTCTGCGTCCAGTGTTGTTGTTTCTCTACGTGTGTGGGAGGAGGATAGGCACAGCAGTCCTGGTTCCACCATAAGCACCTTGCCTCATGCCACTCATGTTCACACCACCATACACCATTACATGACGTCGTTGGTGACGTAGGGCGACGTCACCAATGACGTCTGCCCGACGTCACCCTGGAAGTTGCCCGACGTCACCCTGGAAGTTGCCCGACGTCACCCTGGAAGTTGCCCGACGTCACCTTGCGACGTCACCCTGGATGTCTGCACAACGTCACCCACCATGCTACCAGACGTCACTCCAGGATGTCACCCAGGACGTCTGCCCAACGTCACCTCGCGACGTCACCCAGGACATTTGCCCTACATTATCTTGTGATATAGTTCAGCTGGGCTTGTGAGGTCTCTAGGGAGACCTAATTATATGGTCACCTTGCCTTGGCAAGTGGCTAAGCAGCCACGCCTTTTCGGCTTAAGTCTTAGCTCCTTTGTTCGTCACTGGCGTCAGATCTCGGCGTCAGGTCGTAACACGTGGTGCACACCTCATTGTGGAGGGTGCTTGGACCACCATATAATCCCAAGAAAGAGCATGATCGTGAGACTTCGAGCAGAGCTGCTGCTGTGTGCATAGCTCAGGATGAGCTGCTGCTGGGGTGCAGGGCTCGGAAGAAGGCTGCTAAAGTCTCGGGAGGAGATTGTTGGAGACATTGGGCAGAGTACTGACTTGGAGCAGTACTCGTGCTGTATAGGTCTTGGGACCTGTGGCTTAGTTCCTGTGGTGAACTGTCCTCCGAACTATATTGTAAGTTATATTAATTTTCGTCAAGTTGATTGTATTCCCTGTCTCACTGCTTATATGTACCACCCCATTTATCTAAACACAATAATGTTCTCCTGTTCCCAAATATATTTTTGTACAAAGACTTAATAATAAACTGTGTTTGAGTAGAATAGTAATATTCACTGTCCCCGTTATTTGCTCTTTTATTCATTATTTTATTTCAAGTATTGAGAGGGTGAGTAGTGTGGTGGGTAGTGTAATGAGAGGTGAAGGTGTAGTCACCAGTGACCTCACATTACCTACCACCTCCGCAAATCATCTACCACCTCGCCTGCCTATCCCCTGCCTACATAACCCCTTACTCCCATATTCCCCGATTAATAATTACGTTCCATTACCCCCCTACATGACATGGTGTCTAAGCGGTGGTGATTCTTATTATTTTTATAGTAGGAATCAGTCCCATGTGTTTTTTTTGACTGCTCGGTTACACTTATTTTATGCTACCATTTGCTACCATTTTTTCTTGTGTGTGTAAGGCTAAAGTAAATATCTGTGTGATTTTATAATCCTAGTGACTTTAACTGACCTTTTATGACCGTGGGTCTGAGTAATTGTGTGGTTGTAATATTATATTTGGTGTAGTTGTGCGTTGGTTTGGGATAAATGGTGGGAGAATATGAGTGGTTGGGTGAGACTATTGGGGGAAGCAATTACTCGCCGAAATTGAATATTTACAGAGGAACGAGAAGTCACCCAGTCCGCCTTGGAAGACTCACCCACAACTATCACCCATTGAAGAGCTGCCTATGATTGTTATCCACCTGATGTGCCCAGTCACCCAGTTGATGTGCTGCTGCCTTGGTCTGTCTTCCACTGTAGTGGGTGTCTGTCTGCGTCACCCAGCCTCTGTGACCATCACCCGCCGACCGCCAGCTACCCGCAGTTGCCAGGGATGGGTGACCACACCTCTTTTAATGACTTGAAGTGACCTCATCTCACCTCGAGCAACTGACCATAGCCTGCTACTGCTGATGTCGGCTGTTGTGGTGCTGTCTGCGATGCTGTAGCCGTGCTGTGATGCCGAGATGCTGTGGCCGTGCTGTGATGATGCTGTGGCCGTGCTGTGATGTGCTGCTATGCTGTGGCCGTGCTGTGATGCTGAGATGCTGTGGCCGTGCCGATGCTGTGCAGTGCTGATGCTGTGGCCATGCTGCTGCTGATGCTGTGGCCGTGCTGTGATGCTGAGATGCTGGGCCGTGCTGTGCTGCGATGCTGTGGCTGTGCTGTGATGCTGTGGCCGTGCTATGATGCTGTGGCTGTGCTGTGATGCTGTGGCCGTGATGTGATGCTGTCTGCTATGCTGTGGCCATGCTGAGATGCTGGGACCATGCTGTGATGCTGCGATGCTGCCTAGCTCAAGAGGAGATGATGGCGGTGATGCTGCAGTGGTGTAAGAGGGATTCTGGCTGGTGTGCCAAGACAGGAGAGTCTACCATGAAGGAGCTGCCATCCTCGGAGATGTGGAAAGACGCAAGCCGTGGGGATGCACTCCAGCTGCGGGGACCAGCCTGGTATCAAGGGTGGTATGGAGGTGTATCCTGCCTTGCTGGTCAACCTGTACGGCCGGTATGCGGGAATGTCCTTCCAGCCATGAGAGACAGTTAAGAGTGTGAGATGTCCCCAGCCTACTTTGACTTGCCAAAAGTGTTAGTGTTACCTGTGTGAAATAAGGTGACCTTGAATATGGTCCAGTGATTATGGCCGCCTTGCTTTATGAGGCCAGTGAATCCTAGTAGTGGCATAGGATAATGGAGGGTCTTAGCTGCGATGCCTGCCCTGTCTCGATTTTCAGATGTTGAAGTGTGCATGTGAAGTGTGCTGAAAATGCGACCTTGGTGGTCGTGAAGTGGTCCAGTTGCAGTTACTTGAAAGAATGCAACCCGTTGGAGCAGTTTTCCACGCCAAAGAAGCCTAGAGAGGTTTGGCCCAATGGTTAATGTGTGAGGGTGACTAGTACCAGCTAGTGCATTTCTAGTAGAAATAGGGAAGGTACTGGAGCCAGATATTTAGTTTTAAGGAGAAATGAAGTGTAAAGAAGCTTTGCACCAGAGAGCAACTGTTATGCTGGTCAACTGTCAGGTGTACTGATTATGCTGCCTTGTGGTAGTTGAGGAGACTGAGGGAAATATATGTAGTTGAATAATTTTGTATTATGTTATGTATAATTTTGTCTTGGTATTGTAATAGAATTAAAGGGTTAGGTTTAAAATAGTCTAATAACTTAGGACAAATTGTCCTAGTTCTCAGATATTTTGAACTGGGGGAGAAAGGGGGATGTGATGTAGTTTAGCTGTGCTTGTGAAGTCTCTAGGGAGACCTAATTATATGGTCACCTTGCCTTGGCAAGTGGCTGTCAGCCACACCTTTTCGGCTTAAGTCTCAGCTCCTTTGTTCGTCGCTGGCGTCAGATCTCGGCGTCAGGTCGTAACACGTGGTGCGCACCTCATTGTGGAGGGTGCTTGGACAACCATATAAGCCCAAGTAAAAGCTGAGCAGGGAGACTTTAAGCATAGCTGTTGCTGTGTGCAGAGCTCTGAGCAGGAGACTTAGAGTGGAGCTGCTGCTGGGGTGCAGGGCTCGGGAGAAGGCTGCTGAAGTCTCTGGATGAGACTGTTGGAGACATTGGGCAGTACTCGTGCTGTGTAGGTCTTGGGACCTGTGGCTTAGTTCCTGTGGTGAACTGTCCTCTGAACTATATTGTAAGTTATATTCATTTTCGTCAAGATGATTGTATTCCCTGTCTCACTGCTTATATTTATCTAAACACAATAATGTACTCCTGTTCCCAAATATATTACTGCACAAAGACTTAATAATAAACTGTGTTTGAGTAGAATAGTAATATACACTGTCCCCGTGTATTTTTATTTCAAGTAGTGAGAGGGTGAGTAGTGTGGTGGGTAGAGTAATGAGAGGTGAAGATGTAGTCACCAGTGACCTCACATTACCTTCGAAATTCTATAAGGCGATTGTGTCATTTCTTGCAGGATCTGCAGGAGGTTACACTGGAATTCGACCTCAGCACCTCAAAGAGATGGTAAATCCAGTACTCGGTGCATCTGCATCAATTCTTCTCACCGAGTTAACAACTTTCGTCAACAACTGCCTGGCTGGGCGAATCCCAGAAGAAATTAAACCTTTCTTTTTTGGAGCCTCACTATGTGCTTTGAAGAAGAAGGATGGGGGAATCAGACCCATTGCGGTTGGAAACACTCTTCGCCGTCTCGTTGCCAAAGCAGCAGTAAGAAACATTCGCCTAGAAGCTGCCAGTTTACTCCAGCCACACCAACTGGGCTTTGGGGTCTCTCAAGGCAGTGAAGCTGCAGCTCATGCGGCAAGGGCCTACATCAGGGACCTACCAGAAGACAAGGCCGTAGTCAAACTTGATTTTAGAAATGCCTTTAATATGGTGAAGAGAGATGCTGTCTTGCCAGCTGTTCGGGATCGGTTCCCCAGTCTTTTTCCCTTCATTTCAGCCGGCTACAGCAAACCCTCAATTCTTTTGTTTGGAGAACATGAAATTCTCTCATCAGAAGGTGTTCAGCAGGGTGACCCACTAGCTCCACTTCTCTTCTGCTTGGCAGTAAGAGAACTAACTTCCAGCCTACGCAGCGAGCTCAACATCTGGTACCTGGATGATGGCACTCTGGCAGGTACTGAAGAGTCCCTGGTAGGGGACCTACAACTGGTGAAAACACAGGGAGAAGACTTGGGACTCATCCTCAATCCCTCCAAGTGTGAAATCATCACAGCGAACCAGGAAATAATCAATGCTGTGCGAAGAATCCTCCCAGAAGTCTCTACTACCACTCCGTCCAACAGTACCCTCTTGGGAGCACCGCTGGATCACCAGGCCATCGACACAGTCCTCAAGGACAAATTGAATGGCCTGATAAGAATGGAGGAGAGAATAAGCGATCTTGATGGCCATGATGTTCTGTATCTCCTCACAAGGTGCCTTACTATGCCAAGACTCACATACTTCCTGAGGTGTGCGCCCTCTTTTAACAACCCAACACTCGACGAATATGACGCACACCTGAGATCAACCTCTAAGAAGGCACTGAACCTGTCACTAGAGGATCGGCAATGGGATCAGGCAACCCTCCCAGTGCGACTGGGAGGTATAGGGGTGCGCAAAGCAACGCAGGTAGCTTTACCTGCTTTTCTGTCTTCGTGTTTGGCTTCCAGTGCATTAGTCAAGAAGATTGTTCCCGAACGCTTGAGAGACGTGGTAGGAGCTCAAGACCCCAGGTTTACTGAAGCAGCGATTCGGTGGGACACCCTTACAGATTCCTCCAGTAGACCAGCTCCTCCCAAAGAACACAAACAGTCCCACTGGGACAAACCGATCATGGAAAAAATCGCCAACACAATGCTCTCCAACGCCTCAGGAAAGGACAAAGCTCGTCTCCTGGCAGTGAAGGCACCACACTCAGGAGATTTCCTGTTAGCTGTTCCCAATTCCTCCTTGGGCACTCGACTAGACCCACAGGCCATTCGGATTGGTGTTGCTCTTCGCCTAGCCGCCCCCATCCTCACCGAACATAGGTGTATTTGCGGCAGGGCGACAGCTGATCAATTCGGACTTCATGGTCTCGTGTGTCACACAGCAGAAGGGAAGTATGCCAGACATGAGGAGGTCAATGACATCATAAAGAGAAGCCTCGCCACAGCCCGTTGCCCAGCTCAACGGGAACCCCAAGTGCAGAGGTCTGACGGAAGTCAAAAGCGTCCTGATGGAGCCACTATGCTACCTTGGAAGGATGGAAAGCAGATTGCCTGGGACTACACCTGTGCCGCCACATTGGCAGACACCTACTTGCCATACTCCGTAGTGGAAGGGGGTGGAGCTGCCAGCCACAGGGAGACCCAGAAGATCCGCAAATATGAAGACCTTCCCCCTTGCTATAACTTCATCCCAATAGGGTCGGAGACCCTTGGAGCATGGGGCAAGTGTGCTCTAAAGTTCCTCAAAGAGCTGGGTGAAAAGCTCATCATAGAAACCAAGGACCACAGGGCGACCAGCTTCCTCTTTCAGAGACTCAGTGTTGCGATCCAGAGAGGAAATGCCTGCAGCATTCTGGGCACGCGGCCCACCGCCGGGGAGCTGGACGAAGTATTCGAGATGTAGCTCTGAGTTACCTATGTTGTTTTACTTTCTATTGTATTTTTGTGAATGTTTTGTCAATGTATTTTGTCTTTAAATAAAATATATATTAAATATAGGGGGTGGTAGGAGAAAATTCTCAAACAGCTTCAGGGAGAACCTTGAGTTTTCCCTGAAGCAAGTTTATTCTTTTCTCTGAGGATGAGGGTCCCCAGGACAGTTCTAGAGGTGGTACCTCCCTATGTATATATATATATATATATATATATATATATATATATATATATATATATATATATATATATATATATATATATAGATATATATGTATGTGTGTGGGGTGTGTGTGTGTGGTGTGTATGTTGTGTGTGTGTGTGTGTGTCAAGAGCCCCTCACCAACATCAAGGAACCTTCCTTGAGGGATCTGTGTCTGAAGAAATACTTCCTAACATCCCTGTGATTCATCTGTGTCTTCAACTTCCAACTTTGTCCCCTTGTTGCTGTGTCCCATCTCTGGAACATCCTGTCTTTGTCCACCTTGTCAATTCCTCTCAGTATGTTGTATGTCGTTATCATGTCCCCCCCAATCTCTCCAGTCCTCCAGTGTCGTCAGGTTGATTTCCCTTAACCTCTCCTCGTAGGACATACCTCTTAGCTCTGGGACTAGTCTTGTTGCAAACCTTTGCACTTTCTCTAGTTTCTTTACGTGCTTGGCTAGGTGTGGGTTCCAAACTGGTGCCGCATACTCCAATATGGGCCTAACGTACACTGTGTACAGGGTCCTGAACGATTCCTTATTAAGATGTCGGAATGCTGTTCTGAGGTTTGCTAGGCGCCCATATGCTGCAGCAGTTATTTGGTTGATGTGCGCTTCAGGAGATGTGCCTGGTGTTATACTCACCCCAAGATCTTTTTCCTTGAGTGAGGTTTGTAGTCTCTGGCCCCCTAGACTGTACTCCGTCTGCGGTCTTCTTTGCCCTTCCCCAATCTTCATGACTTTGCACTTGGTGGGATTGAACTCCAGGAGCCAATTGCTGGACCAGGTCTGCAGCCTGTCCAGATCCCTTTGTAGTTCTGCCTGGTCTTCGTTCGAGTGAATTCTTCTCATCAACTTCACATCATCTGCAAACAGGGACACCTCAGAGTCTATTCCTTCCGTCATGTTCAGAAATACCAGAAACAGCACTGGTCCTAGGACTGACCCCTATGGGACCCCGCTGGTCACAGGTGCTCACTCTGACACCTCGCCACGTACCATGACTCGCTGCTGTCTTCCTGACAAGTATTCCCTGATCCATTGTAGTGCCTTCCCTGTTATCCCTGCTTGGTCCTCCAGTTTTTGCACCAATCTCGTGTGTGTGTGTGTGTGTGTGTGTGTGTGTGTGTGTGTGTGTGTGTGTGTGTGTGCGCGCGTGTACACTCACCTATTTGTGGTTGCAGGGGTAGATTCTTAGCTCCTGGCCCCGCCTCTTCACTGATTGCTAATAGGTCCTCTCTCTCCCTGCTCCATGAGCTTTATCAAACCTCGTCTTAAAAACTATGTATGGTTCCCGCCTCCACTACTTCACTTTCTAGGCTATTCCACTGCCTGACAACTTTATGACTGAAGAAATGCTTCCTAACATCCCTTTGATTCATCTGAGTCTTCAACTTCCAATTGTGACCTCTTGTTTCTGTGTCCCAAATCTGGAACATCCCGTCTTTGTCCACCTTGTCTATTCCGAGCAGTATTTTATATGTCGTTATCATGTCTCCCCTGACTCTCCTGTCCTCCAGTGTCGTCAGGTCGATTTCCCTTAATAACCTTTCTTCGTAGGACAATCCCCTTAGCTCTGGGACTAGTCTTGTTGCAAACCTTTGCACTTTCTCTAATTTTTTGACGTGCTTGACCAGGCGTGGATTCCAAACTGGTGCTGCATACTCCAGTATGGGCCTGACGTAAATGGTGTACAGTCTTGAACGGTTCCTTACTGAGGTATCGGAACGCTATCCTTAGGTTTCGCGTGTGTGTGTGTGTGTGTGTGTGTGTGTGTGTGTGTGTGTGTGTGTGTGTGTGTGTGTGTGTGTGTGTGTGTGTGTGTGTGTGTTTGTGTTTATTTTGTGTTTTGTTCCCTGTTCCTGCGAGAGAAAGACCGAGTTTTTTCTCGGTCAAGCTTGGACGAGAACGACCATGAGTAGGTGGCCAAGCAAAATGTAGACAGTAAGTATACTTGGTTAGTTTCCCAAGTTTTCACCAAAGGTCAGGCCTCTGGGTGGGCATTCCCATACCTGCCTCGCTCTCACTTGGCGCAAAATCAACCAAGAGTCAACAGCTCGAATCCTCTCTTCCTCGCAGCCATGGCCCTCTGGGTCACTCCAGGGCTTTTGGTACACACTGTCTGTGTACCAAAAACCCAAATAAAGTAAGGAGCATCTGAGGCCTTGTCACTGACCCTGCTAGCACAAGCCGCAAATCACATGTTATATTAAAGCAGCATCAAGATCATCAATCATCAAGGCAGTTTTCTGGCAGCATCAAGATCATTAATCATGAACGCAGCCTCATGGGAGCATCACGCCATCATCAGTCATCATATCTGCCTAATGGTAGCATCAAGCCATCATCAAACATCATATCAGCCTCATAGTAGCATCAAATAATCATCAATAATCAAGGCAGCATCAGGATCATCAATCATCAGTGCAGTCTTCTGGCAGTATCAAGATCAATCACCAATACAATCTTCTGGCAGCATCAAGACCAATCATCAAGGCAGTCTTCTGATACCATCAAGATCCAGTTGCATACATGAATGTTGTCTCGTATTTATTATGTTTCATTTAAATTTGGATCCAATAATATTCCACTGATATATATTTGAAACAGTCAACCATAATATATAATTATAGTACTCAATATAATATTAGTAGAGTTTTCTTGAATAAAGCTTCTACTTTCTTTTCTTGTATTCAAGGATAAATATACGTAGAGGTGTATCTCTTAATGTATATATACTGAGAGCTTACTTTAAGTTATACAAGGACAGAAATACTGAAATGTTTATATCAAGGTAATTTTGACTTGTGTTAACAGATTGCATGCACAGTTGCTTATGCCCCTTTGTGATCGATAGGCTTTAAAGCTATTTATTTACTTACAATCTTGCGCAATTATTTTTGTGAATATCCTTTATAAAGGGTGCCTTGATGATGGCACAAGGGTCTTAATTCAAGGAATCTAAGCTTTTCTCTCCTATCTCTGATCAATTCTGATTGCTTTCCATTTTCCAGGCTCTGACACACGAGTTCAGCAAGAATCTATGATTATTTAAAATAAATTTAATTATTTAAAATAAATTTAAAAGGAAGAAAGGACCGCGGTAATGGATAATGTAACGAGAGGAGTAACAGGTATTTTTACACAAGTCTATCCTAAGCCTCTGTCTAGTTTTCTGTAGTCCCTGGTCTCGCGCACAGCCTGTGTTGCAGCCTGAACTGAAAGATAAATAAACCAATGAATGCAAGACATGTAAGAAGCTCAAGACTCGATAAGATTACATATACTTCCTTCATAATAACCGAAAAATATTTTTGGATTTGAATACAAATGCGTGCAGTTATTGGATGGGAACAAAGTGCAGTTAGCATACAAAACAGTAAAGATTTAGATATCCATAAAATAGTTTTTTTTCGGGTTGGTAACGGGTTTTAAGCCTATCGACTGCACTAGCATTTCAGGTTATTTGTTACCTGATCATCATAACGAAAAAATATACTTTAACACCTACAATAGGGATTAAAATAATTTCTCGGTATGTATACACTAAGAGGCAAACATGTCTTCTTGTTTAGATTACCCGAGGCAGGGTGATATAAACAAGAAGAAACACTTTCACCATCACTCCAGCACTGTCTTGCCAGAGAGTAGCCGATACTGTAGTTCAAGACTCTAGAAATCGTAATGACCGCGGGTTCAATCCCGGCTGGGGGTATGGACTGTAGTTCAAACCTGTAAATATCCCCAACCCTCCTCCAAACGAAATGTAAACTTTGCCAGATGGACTATTGTCACACCCTGCGTCATTATGTACTGGAGTGCGATGAAATTAATGAATTTCTAAACAACTCACTCAGAAGTGTTCAAGAAATGGCTAAGTATTTTATCCACAGTGGTATATTACAGACCATTCTGGAGAAATACCCTGACTTTGCTAGCTGTAAATAAAGCATTACCACATATGTGTGTGTGTGTGTGTGTGTGTGTGTGTGTGTGTGTGTGTGTGTGTGTGTGTGTGTGTGTGTGTGTGTGTGTGTGTGTGTGTGTGTGTGTGTGTGTGTGTGTGTGTGTGTGTGTGTGTGTGTGTGTATGTGCACTCACCTAGTTGAGATTGCAGGGGTCGAGTCCAAGCTCCTGTGTGTGCGTGTGTGTTTGTGTGTGTGTTTGTGTGTGCATGTGTATGTGTATGAGTGTGTGTGTGTGTGTTTATGTGTGTGTGTGTGTGTGTGTGTGTGTGTGTGTATGTGTGTATGTGTGTGTGTGTGTGTGTGTGTGTGTGTGTATGTGTGTGTGTGACTCAACAATCAATATTTGCACCAATAACTCACTACAGTTGTGACCGGGTGTGGAAGTGTGAATTGCTCATTACTCTAAAATTTGTTCATGATTGTAGCCATGTATAAACGCAAGTAACCATTCTTACAGTATTCAATACCTTTGTAACTTGTGAGTTCATTACCTTGTACCTAGTTCAGCCATCAAAACTTTGGGGCCCAGTCCCTGGACCCATTGTGTACCTCTATAATCTGTTAATACCTTTGTAACTTGTCATGATTGTGACTAGACCTACCTGGAGTTCATTACCTTTATAAATTGTGAATTCATTACCTCTGTAACTTGCTCAGCCATCAAAACTTTGAGGCCCAGTCCCTGGACCCATTATGTACCTCTGTAATCTTTTGACTACCGCCCACAGGATGGGTATGGGGTGCATAATAAACATCTTAAACTAACTAAACTAAACCTCCTCCAGGGTGCAGGAATTAAATTGTACTTTTCACCTCCACCACTCAAGTCCGGCTAATCGGTATACCTGATTCCATTCATAAATGTTACTTTTCTCACCCTCAACAGAACGTCAAGTTATAAAAACCACTTGCCTCCACTCCCCACTAACGCGCTCACACATGCTTGCTGGAAGTCTAAGTCCCTCGCACACAAAACCTCTTTTAGCTCCTCCCTCCAACCTATCCAAGGACGACCCCTACCTCGCCTTCCCTACACTTCAAATTTATACGCCCTACAATTCATCCTATTTTCTTCAATCCTCTCTAAATGCCCGATAGATATCGACAACTCCTCTTCAACCTTCAGAGTAATATTTTTAATAATCCCACACCTCCTTTCAATCTCCAAGCTACGAATTCTCTGCATAATATTAGCACCACACATTGCCCTCAGACATGATATCTTCACTACCTTCAGCCTATTTGCTGCAACAAATTTAACACATACTTCACACTCATATAAGAGTGTTGGCACCACTATACTCTCATACATTCCCACTTTTGTCTCCAAAGATAAAGTTCTTTGTATTCACAGGTGTCTCAATGCTCCACTCACCTCTTGCCCTCATCAGTTCTATGGTTCACCTTGTCTCTTGTAGACCCATCTGCTGACAAGTCCATTCCCAAATATCTGAACACATTCACTCCTCCGTACTCCCTCCCTCCAATCTGATATCAAACCTTTCATTGCCTAAATTTTTTTGATACCCTCTTGAGTCTTCACTTTTAAATTCCTTCTATTACATATCCTCCGAAATTTTCCACAAATCTTTGCAGCTTCTCAGTATCTAGACGCACAGTGTTATCAGCAAAGAGCAACTGTAACAACTCCCACTTTGTATTAGATTCTTTATCTTCCAATCCCACACCTCCTCCCAATATCCCAGGATTCACTTCTCTGTATATATTAGACAACTATGGCGACATCACGTTTCTCTGTCTAAGGCCTACTTTTACCAGGAAATGACCTCACTCTCCCTGACATACCTTAACATGAGCCTCACTATCCTCCTAAAATCTCTAAATTGTCTTCAGGAAACTACCACCTGTTCCATGCACTTGCTTCTCAATACACCCTTATCATGTGCCTTTTCCAAATAGTAAATGGAACAAAAACTTCGTTCCATTTATCTAAATGCTCTTCACTTACGTGCTTCACTCTACACACTTGGTCTACATTTCTACCCTTCTTAAAGCATTCTTGTTCATCTGCGATCCTGCTCTCTGTCTTACCTTTCTTAAATAATAACACACATGGTCTACACACCCCCTATCTTTCCTAAAGTCTTCTTGTTCATGCGCTATCCGTCTTACTTCTAATTCTTTCAATAATAACTCTACCATACACTTTACCAGGTATACTCAACAGACTTATTCCCCTACAATTTTTGCACTCTATTTTGTCCCCTTTGCCTTTATACATAGGAACTATGCATGTTCTCTGCCAGTCCCTAGGTATCTTTTCCGTCTTCATTCATTTATTAAATAAAAGCACAAGTCACATCAAAACTATATCCCCACCTGCAGATTGGCAGCTTTTACAAGTGGGTAGAAGTTCTCAGTAAAGGAAGAAACATCAAAGTAAAGAATTTTAAAAGAGAATACTTGAACGTAGGATATCGCTACTGTTCCCCAGGACGATTGTACTTCAATGGTCAGTGAGGTTAAAGGCACCAGTAACTGCTCTGCTAATAAAGGTAAAAATATCCTTGTGGTCGGTGACTCACAGGTAAGATATATAGACCGTCCTCCCAGTAGAAATCGAAAGGTAAGACAGGGTGTGTTTTCCTGGGGCTCATGGTGACATACTCAACAGGTTGGATGATATCATGTCAGGTTTAGGGAAAAAGCCCATTATCTGACTCATTGCTGGTGGAAACGATATTAGGAAGAGCAAGAGCCAGGAAATGGTAGTTAAGAACAGGTCATCTATAGATTTAGTTACATAGCATTTTGCCAAAAAGGGAAGTGGGCAATGAATGGATGTCTAAGGCAACTGGTGTAAATTGGTGGCTAGACACATACCGCAGGGAACCTGCAGTCCCATTCATTGACATCTGGGACAATCTCTAAGGCAAACGTTAAATGTATGCAAAGGATGGGGTATATATCTCTGGGGCAGAAGTGGTAGCGTTAGCCAGCTCGGTCCAGGGAACTGTTGCTGAGCTGTCTAGGACTAATAAAAGACAGAGGTATGGGAGAGTGTGGGGAAGCATACAGATTGCATCGCGAGGGATGAAAACATATTAACAGGATAAATGCAATGGAACTGGTTAACAAACAGAAACAGTAGAGGGCAACAAGTAACTAACTCCCTTAAGATTTACTGTACTAATATTAGGAGCCCAAGAAATAAGACAGATGAGCTAAGATTAATTGCATGTGCAGAAACCATAGATGTTATTGCTATAACAGAGACCTGGAACAGCCTGAAAGATAGAGAAATACCTTTTGAATTTCACAAACAAAACTATAAATTATTCCACAGCAACAGGGTCAACAGGGAAGGTGGGGGAGGGGCTATGAATGAGGGAAAATTTCAGTTGCTGCATTATGCAAAATAAAAAAATAGATGCGTTGGGAACTGAATCTGTTTGGCTTCAGTTTCTCGAAGGTCGTGAAAAACTGATCTTGGGTGTGATATACAAGCCCCAAAACATTGATAAGGAAATCATTAAACTTCAATGGGACGAAATTCAAAAAGCATCTAGACAAGAAAATATTGTGCTAATGAAAGATTTTAACTCCAAACTGACTGGAACAATTTAACAGGAAATCTTGAGTTTAAGAACTTTAATGATAAGGTCCAGGAATGCTTTTCAAAACAGTTTGTGACAGAACCAAATAGAGGAAATATCCTGCTTGACTTGGTTCTTGCCAGCAAGGAATCACTAACCCACAGACCACCCTGCCCGGCTGGCGACCAGGCGCAACAGCGTTAAACCTTCACGCAACAGCGTTAAACTAATTTTACCAAGTGTTAAACAAAAATATGCAGCAATTCTATAATCGTGATATAACAAAAACGGGCAAGACAAAATCGTGTTAAGGTGTCATGAGTTTTCGCCCACCATGAAGCAGGCCAAAGCAGCATGGCTTCGACTCCTTGTTCTTATATATATATATATATATATATATATATATATATATATATATATATATATATATATATATATATATATATATATATATAAACACGCTAGATAACAGGGATATCTTGCTACTCCTACTTACACTTTGGTCACACTTCACAGACACGCACATGCATATATATATACATACATCTAGGTTTTTCTCCTTTTCCTAAATAGCTCTTGTTCTTCTTTATTTCTTCTATTGTCCATGGGGAAGTGGAAAAGAATCTTTCCTCCGTAGGCCATGCGTGTCGTATGAGGCGACTAAAATGCCGGGAGCAATGGGCTAGTAACCCCTTCTCCTGTAGACACTTACTAAAAAAGAGAAGAAGAAAAACTTTATAAAACTGGGATGCTTAAATGTGCGTGGATGTAGTGCGGATGACAAGAAACAGATGATTGCTGATGTTATGAATGAAAAGAAGTTGGATGTCCTGGCCCTAAGCGAAACAAAGCTGAAGGGGGTAGGAGAGTTTCAGTGGGGGGAAATAAATGGGATTAAATCTGGAGTATCTGAGAGAGTTAGAGCAAGGGAAGGGGTAGCAGTAATGTTAAATGATCAGTTATGGAAGGAGAAAAGAGAATATGAATGTGTAAATTCAAGAATTATGTGGATTAAAGTAAAGGTTGGATGCGAGAAGTGGGTCATAATAAGCGTGTATGCACCTGGAGAAGAGAGGAATGCAGAGGAGAGAGAGAGATTTTGGGAGATGTTAAGTGAATGTATAGGAGCCTTTGAACCAAGTGAGAGAGTAATTGTGGTAGGGGACCTGAATGCTAAAGTAGGAGAAACTTTTAGAGAGAGTGTGGTAGGTAAGTTTGGGGTGCCAGGTGTAAATGATAATGGGAGCCCTTTGATTGAACTTTGTATAGAAAGGGGTTTAGTTATAGGTAATACATATTTTAAGAAAAAGAGGATAAATAAGTATACAAGATATGATGTAGGGCGAAATGACAGTAGTTTGTTGGATTATGTATTGGTAGATAAAAGACTGTTGAGTAGACTTCAGGATGTACATGTTTATAGAGGGGCCACAGATATATCAGATCACTTTCTAGTTGTAGCTACACTGAGAGTAAAAGGTAGATGGGATACAAGGAGAATAGAAGCATCAGGGAAGAGAGAGGTGAAGGTCTATAAACTAAAAGAGGAGGCAGTTAGGGTAAGATATAAACAGCTATTGGAGGATAGATGGGCTAATGAGAGCATAGGCAATGGGGTCGAAGAGGTATGGGGTAGGTTTAAAAATGTAGTGTTAGAGTGTTCAGCAGAAGTTTGTGGTTACAGGAAAGTGGGTGCAGGAGGGAAGAGGAGCGATTGGTGGAATGATGATGTAAAGAGAGTAGTAAGGGAGAAAAAGTTAGCATATGAGAAGTTTTTACAAAGTAGAAGTGATGCAAGGAGGGAAGAGTATATGGAGAAAAAGAGAGAGGTTAAGAGAGTGGTGAAGCAATGTAAAAAGAGAGCAAATGAGAGAGTGGGTGAGATGTTATCAACAAATTTTGTTGAAAATAAGAAAAAGTTTTGGAGTGAGATTAACAAGTTAAGAAAGCCTAGAGAACAAATGGATTTGTCAGTTAAAAATAGGAGAGGAGAGTTATTAAATGGAGAGTTAGAGGTATTGGGAAGATGGAGGGAATATTTTGAGGAATTGTTAAATGTTGATGAAGATAGGGAAGCTGTGATTTCGTGTATAGGGCAAGGAGGAATAACATCTTGTAGGAGTGAGGAAGAGCCAGTTGTGAGTGTGGGGGAAGTTCGTGAGGCAGTAGGTAAAATGAAAGGGGGTAAGGCAGCCGGGATTGATGGGATAAAGATAGAAATGTTAAAAGCAGGTGGGGATATAGTTTTGGAGTGGTTGGTGCAATTATTTAATAAATGTATGGAAGAGGGTAAGGTACCTAGGGATTGGCAGACAGCATGCATAGTTCCTTTGTATAAAGGCAAAGGGGATAAAAGAGAGTGCAAAAATTATAGGGGGATAAGTCTGTTGAGTATACCTGGTAAAGTGTATGGTAGAGTTATAATTGAAAGAATTAAGAGTAAGACGGAGAATAGGATAGCAGATGAACAAGGAGGCTTTAGGAAAGGTAGGGGGTGTGTGGACCAGGTGTTTACAGTGAAACATATAAGTGAACAGTATTTAGATAAGGCTAAAGAGGTCTTTGTGGCATTTATGGATTTGGAAAAGGCGTATGACAGGGTGGATAGGGGGGCAATGTGGCAGATGTTGCAAGTGTATGGTGTAGGAGGTAGGTTACTGAAAGCAGTAAAGAGTTTTTACGAGGATAGTGAGGCTCAAGTTAGAGTATGTAGGAAAGAGGGAAATTTTTTCCCAGTAAAAGTAGGCCTTAGACAAGGATGTGTGATGTCACCGTGGTTGTTTAATATATTTATAGATGGGGTTGTAAGAGAAGTAAATGCGAGGGTCTTGGCAAGAGGCGTGGAGTTAAAAGATAAAGAATCACACACAAAGTGGGAGTTGTCACAGCTGCTCTTTGCTGATGACACTGTGCTTTTGGGAGATTCTGAAGAGAAGTTGCAGAGATTGGTGGATGAATTTGGTAGGGTGTGCAAAAGAAGAAAATTAAAGGTGAATACAGGAAAGAGTAAGGTTATGAGGATAACAAAAAGATTAGGTGATGAAAGATTGGATATCAGATTGGAGGGAGAGAGTATGGAGGAGGTGAACGTATTCAGATATTTGGGAGTGGACGTGTCAGCGGATGGGTCTATGAAAGATGAGGTGAATCATAGAATTGATGAGGGAAAAAGAGTGAGTGGTGCACTTAGGAGTCTGTGGAGACAAAGAACTTTGTCCTTGGAGGCAAAGAGGGGAATGTATGAGAGTATAGTTTTACCAACGCTCTTATATGGGTGTGAAGCGTGGGTGATGAATGTTGCAGCGAGGAGAAGGCTGGAGGCAGTGGAGATGTCATGTCTGAGGGCAATGTGTGGTGTGAATATAATGCAGAGAATTCGTAGTTTGGAAGTTAGGAGGAGGTGCGGGATTACCAAAACTGTTGTCCAGAGGGCTGAGGAAGGGTTGTTGAGGTGGTTCGGACATGTAGAGAGAATGGAGCGAAACAGAATGACTTCAAGAGTGTATCAGTCTGTAGTGGAAGGAAGGCGGGGTAGGGGTCGGCCTAGGAAAGGTTGGAGGGAGGGGGTAAAGGAGGTTTTGTGTGCGAGGGGCTTGGACTTCCAGCAGGCATGCGTGAGCGTGTTTGATAGGAGTGAATGGAGACAAATGGTTTTTAATACTTGACGTGCTGTTGGAGTGTGAGCAAAGTAACATTTATGAAGGGATTCAGGGAAACCGGCAGGCCGGACTTGAGTCCTGGAGATGGGAAGTACAGTGCCTGCACTCTGAAGGAGGGGTGTTAATGTTGCAGTTTAAAAACTGTAGTGTAAAGCACCCTTCTGGCAAGACAGTGATGGAGTGAATGATGGTGAAAGTCTTTCTTTTTCGGGCCACCCTGCCTTGGTGGGAATCGGCCAGTGTGATAATAAAATAAAATAATATATATATACATATATATATTATATATATATATATATATATATATATATATATATATATATATATATATATATATATATATATATATATATATGTATTTATCTAACCTATTTTTAAAACTACACAACGTTTTAGCCTGAATAACTGTACTCGGGAGTTTGTTCCACTCATCCACGACACTATTACCAAACCAGTGCTTTCCTATATCCTTACTGAATCTGAATTTTTCCAACTTGAAACCATTGCTGCGAGTTCTGTCTTGGACGGGAAATTTTCAGCACGCTATTTACATTCCCTTTATTTATTCCTGTTTTCCATTTATACACCTCGATCATATCCCCCTTAATTCTACGCCTTTCGAGAGAGTGCAGATTCAGGGCCCTCAGTCTACCCTCATTGGGATGATTTCTGATACATGGGATCATCTTCGTCATACTCCTCTGTACGTTTTCCAGAGCATTTATATCCATTCCTTAATACGGTGACCAGAACTGTGCAGCATAAT